>NW_015660878.1:728279-729670 GCF_001515625.1 Sinocyclocheilus rhinocerous | reverse complement strand
ATACGTATATATATATATATATATATATATATACACAATACACACACATATTGTATTTTTATTAAATCTTATAGATCTATCTATCTATCTATCTATCTATCTATCAAATGCATTGTTTTATTATTTTTTATAAATGTATAATACATGTAGAAGTTATTTACATAATATTCACAGTTCTAGCCTATATATTAATATTAGATGTTATAATAATAAATAATATGTAATTATAGAATGTATGTCATTGATATAATTGTTTCTGTTTAATTTACAAAATTATATAATTTAATATAATTAAAATAAATATATTAATATAAAATTATATTTGTTATTAGTATATTATATTATGTTATTATTATAATATTATATGTGTGTACTCTGTAAATGTATAATACGTAAATTATTCCTTCACAGTTCATATATATTATAATAATAAATGAAAACGTATATTTATTATATTATTATAAATATTACATTATTAATATATGCTTTATCTCATGCACATTAAATATTAATAGTATATAATATTACTAAATATTTTGTAATATTTTGGCTAATTTGATTAATTCTTTCAGCTACTAAGACTGTATTTAATGCATTTTGTCATATTTAAATACATTTTCCTTTAAAAATTAATGCAGAAAATGTGAATAGCCATGTGCCATGGGAAGAAAACATCTGAGATCCATTCGTAACAAACAGTAAAACTTGCTCATCTCCTTGCCTGGGACTTCTTCACTAGATTTGATAAGCTGCCCCATGAGCATTGAACATTTTCTGTGTCATTTTTTCCTTTACCGCTACTTATCCAGCTTTGAGACTGAAGTGAAGAGGAAAATGCTTTAACAGTTTGTGTCTGATATGTGGCTGTAGGCCCCTGGCAGCCGGCTTTCATAAATGTATCGCATATGTGGGGGCCGCTTTGAGGCTGTCTGGGGGTGAAACGGTTCAAATTGACATCGGGTGGCAAAGGGGCTGTGGTTGGTCTCAAATCTTTTTAGTGTGCCGCGGTGGACGAGTTCTCCCACAATTTGCCCAGAGCGCTCCCCTCCTCTGTCCGAGAGAGAGAGAGAAAAAAGGAAATCTGTGTCCATCCCAAAGAATGTCTTTTGAAATGCACATGCTCCTGCTTTTTTACACCCTGTGAGCACTTTGTTTCTTCACGTTTCTGCAGATTTGGCCTGCATTCTCATGATTTACCACCACAATCATTACTTTTAATGGTGGAAAACATATTGCATCTTCAAAATAAATTATTATACATGTACAGAATAAATCACAGATTTTTTTCAGGATTTTTTATTTATTTATTCAGGAATTAATATTTTTTTGTGTGTGTGTGTATTCATATATATATATATATATATATATATATATCCTCTTCCATTTTGAAA
>NW_015660878.1:727015-727947 GCF_001515625.1 Sinocyclocheilus rhinocerous | reverse complement strand
TTTAATGAATGCTTTGGCAATAGAAAACTTTTCACCATTCTTGAATTTTGCAAAAGGAGAGACTGCAAGTGCATTTTGCACAATTTGTATACATTTAAGTCATATGTCTCCATGTTCTGACAAAAGTTTCAAGTTGGCCGTAATCGATCTTGGTAGTACTTTGGGCAGTAATTTGTGGCTGGGGCTATTGATCGTATTCGTTTCATTCGCTGGCGGTCCCGACGCCGCTCAGTCTGCGGGGGAGTGGTTTGAAATTCTTCTCCTCTACCTTCTTTGGGGGTCTGAGAGCTGTTTTTTATGAATGAACTGAATACCAACTACAAATTAACCAGTCTCTTTCACAAGAAAAGCACTCCTTCTGCAGCCAGTTCTACAAACATGCACGGTTTCCGAATAATGATGAAGAGCATGCAGTGAGGAATAACATAAAAATGCAGTAGTGTAAAAATAACCACCCTGATGTTGACATATTACGCAGATACAAAGAATCATGTCACAAGTACTAGAAAAATGTTCAAATTCTCTATAATAAGCAGGAATATTCAGTAAGCATAACAAACCCATTAAAGTGCATTAATGTAAAACTAAGCTATATTATACATGCGCACACTCAGACGCTCATTGTATTTATATATAAGGGTTAATGATGTCTGAGATGATCTGTTTAAAAGATATTTGACAAGTTATTTAAATATGTTTACCCTTCCCAAATTTTTTTATATATATTATGCATTTTTAATTTTAATTTTTTTTTTATTAATGACCTTGACAGGGGTCTGTAATATCATTATCTATTTTATTATTTTCTTTTAATGTGACAAAAAAAGGCTTCCAGTGTGGTTACTTTGTTTTGGCAAACAAGTGTTAATATATCCAATATTAAAATAATATATATAAAAATAAAATTATATATATATATATATATATATATA
>NW_015660878.1:709887-726989 GCF_001515625.1 Sinocyclocheilus rhinocerous | reverse complement strand
AAGAATTTTTTTTAAAAATTTCATTAAAAATTTCAATTTTTTTTCCGCCCTTTTTTTTTTTTTTTTTTTAGTGTGTAGATTTACACCTCCTAAACTTAAAATACCAAAATAACTTTACTTGATGTTATGTTAAAAATGTTATCATAAAGTAACCTTCATAGATCCTGACAAAAAATTAGCATCAGTCAGTGACCCATAAACATGCATTTTATATATTTGGTGATGCACTTTTTAATTTTCTTTCTGTCCTTCTCCCATCTTTGTTGTCCTTTGTGCAGCTCTTGGAGTTCAAGATCCTCCAGCTCTCGGTTATAAAGCCCATCTCTGACACAATTGTATTCATTTGGAGAGGGTTGGGAGGACTTTGCCATTCCTCCCCCGTTTGTCGAGCAGGCTTGGTCAGATCGTGGGAAAGGCCCTCCACGTAAAGCAGTTTATTCTTTGTCACTGTTGTTCTTGTGTAATTGATCTCACTCCACGTCGATGGGCGGAAGACTTCAAAGACACGCGGCTGCTGGAGGTCGATCTGCTTGTGCTCGCGGCCTTGAGGGACAAAAAACAACTGCTTTCCTTTCGCTTACAACGCACACTTTTGATGAGTGTGTAAAACTGCATAGTACCAAGCGTGACGTGAACTGTGTGTATTTGGTGGAAACGCCAAATTATTCATTTAATTTATGCTGTAATTAAATTAACAATTAACAATAATTACAGCATGAAACATACACGTAGCCTACACAACATTCAAGTAGTCTGAATCCTGAACTAACGACTCCTATAAAGCGGTTCTTTTTTGTGAATCAAAGTCATCCAGCGGCACCAGTGTAGTCCAGTTCACAATGAATGAATGCTTGCTTTATTTATTCATTCATTCATTGAAAAACATGCAGCGCAACCAGTGTTATCTGATTCAGAACTAATGGCTTAGTTTTTTCTAATAAATCCAAACACTTTGGAATCAGCAGGGTTACTAAATTATTTAACAGCAACCCATGTTTTTTATGTTTTATTAGCAACAAATAGCATTTTTTTTCTAGTGCTGTCAAACAATTAATCGCGATTAATCGCATCCAAAATAAAAGATTTTGTTTACATAATATATGTGTGTGTACTCTGTATATTTATTATGTATATATAAATACACATACATACAGTATATATTTTGAAAATATTTACATGTATATATTTAAGAAAATATGTTATATTTGTATGTTAAATATATTTACCGTATATACAATATAAATTATATAAATATATACATGTAAATATTTTCAAAATATATACTGTATGTATGTGTATTTATATATACATAATAAATATACACAGTACACACACATATATTATGTAAACAAAAACTTTTATTTTGGATGCGATTAATCGCGATTAATCGTTTGACAGCACTAGAAAAAAATCATGCAAATCATGAATCAAGAACTAGCTACTTTGCTGCTTTGTGTTCTAAGGCACCAGTGACGACTAAATGTTCAAACGTAGATAGAGACAATTTTAGTTTTAATATATATTTTTTCTTAATATACTGTTACGCCAATTGTATTGCAATCATGTAGCCTCTAAAAAGTCGAACTAAATAGTTGAAATCTGAAATGATCTCATCATGTGGCAATGCTGAAGGCAGTAAATGCAACACAAAACTTTTCTCTCAAATATTTATTCCTGGAAAAGTACACTAAAAGAATCGTTGGCGGTCACAAAGTCGTTAGGAGGAAAAAGAATCGTAGCACATCCCAAAGCGAAGTTTACGTATCGTAACATTTCTTGAAATAAACAAACAAATACACAGTCTATGAACTGTGCTGTGTCTTTAAACTTTTCTGGACTGTAGCCAGTAACATGAATGGTGCTGGACACGTGAGTTTGTCTCAATGTGGTCTCTCCTCTTTAGTATTTCTCATGTTTTCTCTGGCTGTTGTCCAATTCTTTTCTCTCTCTCTCTCTTTTTGCGCCTCTCGTGCCCCCTCCCTCCCCGTGTTATCCACCCACGGGAAAAGTGATTTTCGCCTCTCTCTCTCTCTCTCCTCTTTTTTTATGTATATACCTCATCCACAGTCTGTGGACTTATTTCCGTGTGGGCAGCAGGGATGCATTTAAAATGCCCCCATTTTTTGACTTAAACCAATCCGCGTAGAAAGCCGTTCCCCGCAAATTCTTGAATCCGCAGTAGCGTGGATTTGACAGTGCACTGTCACACTTCCCTCTGCGAATGTCTCGTTCAAATTGCAATCGATCACCGGGCTTATTTTATTACTAAAGCCACCCCCACTTAATTCTACACAGGAGATTTTTTTCCCTCAGTGTGTGTGAGCCAAATTCTCAACCAAGAGACAGCACGTGCTTCTCACAATACCGCGCTTTTAGTTTACATTTTGCATCCCCTTCATGTGCGCACCGGTTTTAAACGCATTGTTCTTGATAAGCGCGCATTGGTGAGCGCAAGACACTGACTACAGGAACAGAAGGTGCGTAAGACTCCGTTTGGAACTCACACACACGATGAGCGCGCGCGGTGAGGAAGCCGCCGGCGAAGCTTCAGGATCGCAGGAGCAAACCGAGCCCGAGCCTGCCCCTGCCGAGCCAAAGAAAAGGGGACCGGGTAGACCCAGGAAGCCGCAGCAGGTCAGTGTGTGACTCTTTCACCACGAACACCTTTCATATTCTAAATTGAGGAACGGGCGCGTTTAGACCTGCAGGGCTGCTCAATAAACATTCTTACTGTAACCATATATTACTCTTCGCCCGCACTTTATGGCTCATGCTTACATGCACCCCTGCTGCAAAAACAGCTTAAACCAGACTGAGCTGGTTTGCTGGTCTGTCAGACAGGGGTCTGGTTGCAGGTTTTTAAAGGAAATAGTGCCAGTTTTCAGTTTGACCAGCTAGGCGACCAGCTAAACCTGCTTAACACCAGCTTAGCCAGGCTGGGAGACCAAGTAGTCCAGTTAAGACCAGCAAACCAATTTAGTCTGGTTTAGTATGTTTCATATATATATATATGTATATATATATATATATACAGGATGGAATGTATGGAAAGTATGTGTTTATCTGGATAGAAATGTAACTTGGCCATAAACATTTTTTATATTCAACATTGTGATTTTTTATTTAATTTAATTTATAATTTTTTCCTCCCAATTTGTACTGTTGTTAATAATGTTTTACCTTCACTACTTGATTTTAACATGCATGTCATGCAGTATGACAAATATTTTTTTAAGTGCAGATATTTTAATTACTTTGAGTTGTGTGTATAATAATTAAAGATAAATTAAAATATTTCTTTAAAATCGTTTTGATGAATTAAAGTATGGCACACTGAAGGACACTGCTGTCATTGCATGAAATATGAAGTTGTGTCAGTGAAGTCTGTTCTTTTCTACTGTGTTCTATTCAAGGATAGATGAATCACTAGGTGTTTTAGACAGAAGTAACAAGCTTGTGTGCTTTGATTGTGATTGCATTTGAAGTTTGTGTTTCTCTTGTGGGGAATTCCTGCAGACTAAATGTATAGCTTGTATGTGTGTTAGGTTTATTGTAGGCCTACGAGTAGCACTTGTTTGTATTTGTACAGGAAGCACTTCTTTCCTAGTAGATAGTATTCCAAATTACACGCTTGCCATCTGTTGATCACAACGGTCTCTCATATGTGATGCTAAAGCACTTTTGTGAGTTGATTTGGATAAGATCAGCTAAATGTATAACCTGCGCTACAGGGTCCTCTGGTGATGTAATGAGATCAAACCCAGTTTGCTTTAAAAATCTTTTATCAGATCAAATAAAATAATTTTTTTGCTTCTCAATCATGAACAAATCATTATAGATTTTCTTAAATGATTCAGTGTGATTCGTCTAAATTACAAAACATATATATATATATATATATATATATATATAGTAATTATATAGTAGTATATATAGTAATATGTATAGTAATTGATATAGTAGGCCTAATTGTGTTGTGTGTGTATATAGAGGTAGAGACAAACGTTGTATATTGGCTATTTTAAATGTACCTGTTGATGTGAGCAGTGGTTACTATAACAGGCATGTCATTAAAATGTAATGTCACTGAACATCTATCTATTTAGTCATGACCACATCCTTTAAAATTCTTGTTTTGAGTGTTTGTGGTCAGAGGATGTGATTCACTATCTTAAGTAATTCGCAAGTGACTCACTGCAATACCTCTGTTTGCATATAGCCATCAGGATGAGCTGGCAAGAAGGGTTAAAAATAAAGTCATTCACCAAATATACTGAATTGTTTGGCTGGCAAAGATGATACATGTATGTGAAAGCATGTCATGCAGTATGACAAATATTTTTTTAAGTGCAGATATTTTAATTACTTTGAGTTGTGTGTATAATAATTAAAGATAAATTAAAATATTTCTTTAAAATCGTTTTGATGAATTAAAGTATGGCACACTGAAGGACACTGCTGTCATTGCATGAAATATGAAGTTGTGTCAGTGAAGTCTGTTCTTTTCTACTGTGTTCTATTCAAGGATAGATGAATCACTAGGTGTTTTAGACAGAAGTAACAAGCTTGTGTGCTTTGATTGTGATTGCATTTGAAGTTTGTGTTTCTCTTGTGGGGAATTCCTGCAGACTAAATGTATAGCTTGTATGTGTGTTAGGTTTATTGTAGGCCTACGAGTAGCACTTGTTTGTATTTGTACAGGAAGCACTTCTTTCCTAGTAGATAGTATTCCAAATTACACGCTTGCCATCTGTTGATCACAACGGTCTCTCATATGTGATGCTAAAGCACTTTTGTGAGTTGATTTGGATAAGATCAGCTAAATGTATAACCTGCGCTACAGGGTCCTCTGGTGATGTAATGAGATCAAACCCAGTTTGCTTTAAAAATCTTTTATCAGATCAAATAAAATAATTTTTTTGCTTCTCAATCATGAACAAATCATTATAGATTTTCTTAAATGATTCAGTGTGATTCGTCTAAATTACAAAACATATATATATATATATATATATATATATATAGTAATTATATAGTAGTATATATAGTAATATGTATAGTAATTGATATAGTAGGCCTAATTGTGTTGTGTGTGTATATAGAGGTAGAGACAAACGTTGTATATTGGCTATTTTAAATGTACCTGTTGATGTGAGCAGTGGTTACTATAACAGGCATGTCATTAAAATGTAATGTCACTGAACATCTATCTATTTAGTCATGACCACATCCTTTAAAATTCTTGTTTTGAGTGTTTGTGGTCAGAGGATGTGATTCACTATCTTAAGTAATTCGCAAGTGACTCACTGCAATACCTCTGTTTGCATATAGCCATCAGGATGAGCTGGCAAGAAGGGTTAAAAATAAAGTCATTCACCAAATAATATATATATATATATAAATGATTAAGCAGACATTTTCACTATACAATTTCACTATCTATCTATCTATCTATCTATATATATATATATAGTTGTTCTTCATGTGTGCACACACATAGACACACACAACATTTGCTCGTTGATTTGGTTTTAACTTGTAAAGCCCCAAGTGAATGGGAGACCACCAGTAAATGTGGGTATGGTTGAAGGTGGACCCTGTCTTCTTTGAGAAGAGGGAGAGTGCAGCAGTGGTCTCAAAAATTTATTTGGACACTTCTGGACACCCAAGCTACACTTTAAATGCATACATTTCTTTACATTAGATGGCAAATCAAATGGCACCTGCACTTGGCTAAGCTATTTTTGCAATTACTTTAAAGCAGCTGGACCCAATGTGATTTTTAGAGGATGTATGAAGTCAGTTTTCCTCTCGTTCACACAGCAGAGTAACCACAGGTGTAGTGCATCGCAATAACTATGAACATGATCCACGAACGTTTGACAAACAGAAAGTGTCCAGATACATTTGCTGTTATTTTGAGCAATGTATTTATTGTTTTATAATTTGAAAAAAACTGGTGTGAAAAGTGTGCTTGTGGTTTCTTCCAAATAAATGCCACTTAGTTTGCTGATGGCCCATGGCATTGTTTCCTGTCCTCATGGCATAAGTTCACCTCCTCTCATCCTCAGGAACCCACAGGAGAGCCTGTCCCCAAACGACCGAGGGGACGCCCCAAAGGAAGCAAGAACAAGGGCCCCTCCAAAGCAGTGCAGAAGGTGAGAACCAGGCAACTTTCTGCACACCTCAACAGTAAAAAACAAACTCAGATCTAACTCTATCTATCGTACATTTTGTGTATCGTTCTATATGTCTACCCAACTGACAAGTTGTTCTATCCTTCCTCTTATTGTTCTGTCCTTCTATTTATCGTTCTATAGATCATGTACCACTTCACAAGAAATGGAATATTAACTTTGGAAGTGTTAACTGAGAAAATGGGCTCTTACCATTTTTATAAATCCTTTATCAAGAACGTGTCACAAACATTTAGAAGTATGTGAAATGTGTCAACATCCGGGGCATATGTATGTGTGTGTGAATGTTGGGGGCTGCCTTCTTGATGTCTCAATCATAAAGCCTGTGTGAACGGACCGCAGTGACCCGAACCTCTTTGCAGCGCATTAGTTAACACTAAGCTCCAGTAATGTGGCGAGAGTAGTCCTTCTGACCTACACACCTAAAAGTAGCAGTGAATTCTACACACATAAATACTCTCTCTCTCTGTCTCGCCTTAGGCAAATTACCACGCATACGTGAGAGAACCACAAACATGCAGGCATACACACACACACACATGCATGCATGAAGTGTATACTTTGCTCAGGTAGTATAGAGCATGTACTGTTGCATATTGCCAAACGAACTCTGTTCCCATTCCGTGCTAATATCCATGTAAACAGAAAAGCAAATTGCAGCATCACATAAGATTTAGTTGCCGTGCATCAGTTTAGCTGAATGTGACTGTCAGCGTTTGTAATCGCATAATTCTGTTTATGTATTGGGAATGCCTTTAAAGAGGAGTTGTTCTGGCGAGCGTTTTGTAATGAAGTCATTAACATTTCTGCCTCGCTTGTGTGTGTGGTCTAGTCTGGCATATGTTTGCGGGAAGTTCCCTCCAACTGTCAGTGCATTTGGGTTTTAGAAGTATTACTATGTGATTCTCATCTCCGAGCCGTCAAGGGAAGCTGAGATGTCTATTTGCGGAATTATTTTGCTTTAATAACTCACTGACAGTTCCGACCACTCTCTTTTCGCAGTGATGTACCACTGTAAACAGTCACGGGACCGCTTTGAAAAGCTTGAGCACTTTTCTGCTAGCGTAATCCCGTTTCATCTTGTTTAGCATTGTTATGATGTACAGTGGACTGATAAATCTATCAAGATGAAAAGAATCTAAATTGGCAAGGCGCCTCACTAGAGACACTTCTCACAAGATTTGCTGTCCCATCCGCAATCAGTCATCTGTCTCCTACCACTTTCACAACCCAAAGTTTAAAGGCTCTCTCCCCACACTGATGCTGCACTTGCTCAAACATACTGTAAGTACCAGATGAGAACTCTTTTATAAGGTAAGTATTGCAGAATGAAAAAAAAAACATTGTTATACAAGGTAAATCTTCAGATGGATGGATAGATGGATGGTTAGAACGAATGATAGAATGACAGATGAAAGAATGACAGAAAGACAGAAAAATAGATAGAATGATAATACTATAGATAGTATCTTGAGACAATACAATGAATAAACATAAACCTCCAGGTTCATGAAATGTAGCAGTCAATAAATAATGCAATTTATTTCACGCATTACAGATTCTGCCATTCGCATTACTGAGTCTTCTGTTGGCTCTTAATTGCTCTAAAGAACCCACAGAACTGGTATCACATGAACAATCCAGGCTAAATCAGGCTAACCAAGCCATGATATACCTCAGTGGTGATTAACACGGTTTTAGCTGTCAACACATATAACCAGACAGTTTCCGCCCTGCTATGATCATTTTGGTCAATACATTGGCCCTAATGACTAGCCTGAATATTTTCCATTGACTAGACATTGTTGGAACTTGATACGGGGCACCAGGGGGCTAATTTTAAACTCTCCATTTGCAAAAGTGGGTTTGGCAGAGGCGATACCGCCCCTCCCTTTCCATTAATGAGAGATGGCCTTGTCCCCGGCCTCACACGCATGCCAGGATGTCCTGGTGTCGAAGAGGACAGTGTCTGCCGCGGACACGAGACTTGGCTGGACGAGACACGCAAACACTGACATGATTAATTGATCAGGGTGTCGGCTTGCAGACCATTAAATCTCCTCATTAAAAATGCAGCATCCCCAACAGAGGACTGAGGGTAGGGAGACACTGATTGGACCGAGAAAGACAGACAGAGACATTGAGAAAGACACTGATGAGGAGAGGTGAGGTTAAAGGGATTGTGTCTTTGAGAATGTGCAGGAATTATAAGCACCGTAATCTAATCTTTACATACATTTTTTTACCCATTTTCAATCCTGTGAGGACGCACAGGGCGGACCACCGACCCGTAGCTGCCTCTGTGTCCTTTCTAAGTGACCGGCTGCGGCATGAACTATGACGCTCAGGTTTATATTTCTCCATCATGCCTACACAGAACAGTGAAGCGTCCTTGGGGTATTCAAAACAAACTGTGCTTGTTGGAGAAGTGGTAATGTGAGCCTTGACAATGCCTGCATACTTAGTCAGGGAAAACAAACCAACCCAAACAGGGCTGAACACATCACACACAACACAAGAGACAGGGATGCATTGTAGAAGCTGTTGAGGAAGTCTTCCAACCATAAGAATAGGGGTTTAAAGGGACCCAAAAAATAAAGTTCTGTCATCATTTACCCTCATGTCTTTCCAAATCCGTATGACTTTTTCTTCACTGTCAGAGAAAAATGTGCTAAAATTGTACCTTCAGGAGTACATTGGGGCAGTTCCTTTTAAAGAGACAATTTTGTGCCTGATCTTGCTCTAAGTGGTGTGTATTAGTACCTTAAAATAGTAATATGTCCCCTTAAGGTACTGCTGTGAATATTTTAAGAGTAAATAAAGTACAAAGTTGTCCCTTTAAAGATGCTGACCCATGACAAGCTGTTGAACCACCATAGGTATAATTTATATAAAAGGTGAATTTTTGAAGAAAATAATGAAGGTAAATGTGGGTCTGTTAATCTTCAAAATTACCAGAGAGTGTCCCATATGGCTCGTTCGCTGTATTTCAAATCTTCTGAAGCCATACGTTAGGTTTGGGTGAGGAAAAGATCAAAATTTAAGACATTATTTACTGAAAATCTTAATGTCTTCCCTAGCGTAGCACATCCTTGAGAGAAGTATAGTGTTGTCCGATTTATGAGTGAAGTGAAGTGAAGTGACATGTGGCCAAGTATGGTGACCCATACTTGGAATTAGTGCTCTGCATTTAACCCATCCAAAGTGCACACACACAGCAGTGAACCTCTAACCATTAGGCCACAACTTCCCTGAGCAAAATCATCCTGTTGAATCGGCTCTTTTCAGTGAATCACTGATTCAGTTCACGAAACCAGTTCTGTTTTAGTATTATTTATGTACTGTTCACTTAAAAAAAAAACATTTTGAATTAGCTTTTATTTTTATATTTTCATTTCATTTTAATTTAATTTTATATTTTTAGTAATTTTGTTGTCATTTTTTGTCATTTTTTATTAGTTATATTATATATTTATATATATATATATATATATATATATATAATTTCTGTATGGTTTTTATATTAATATAAAATATATATATTAATATTTTCATCTAATATTCAGAATTTAGTTTAGTTTAGCTTAATTAACGAAAACGATTTTAATAGATTTAAGTGTAGTTAACAATAACAACACTGCACAAATCCAAATAAATGTACTGTACATTTACAGTACAAACTGATTATGAACATTAAATTAATTTTATTAGTTTCTAAATAAATTATATTTCTTGTCAGCTACACATTTATGGATCCACACCAGTAAAATTTTCCCATGATTCAGGATTTATTTTGACACCATATTGATAACTCTCAGATTAGTGTAATGCTTTAGCGTGCTTGTGGTGTTGTTAATAGTTTAGAGACGCACACTCTACCAACACTGATTTGTATCTCATTTGGTTGGATGTACTCTGCTGACAAACATGATAGCACTGACACCTACCCTTCCTGGGTCATTCGCAGAATTCATAGATGTTTGATGATTTGAGTAAGGTTTCCTGCAGGCCTCTGCATAACAAAAGCCCATGGCCAGAAGAAAACTTTATATCCTATAAATAATGAAGACGCATCTTGTGGAATTAGTGCTCTGCATTTATCCCATCCAAAGTGCACACACACAGCAGTGAACACACACACACCGTGAACACACACCCGGAGCAGTGGGCAGCCATTCATGCTGCGGCGCCCGGGGAGCAGTTGGGGGTTCGGTGCCTTGCTCAAGGGCACCTGAGTCGTGGTATTGAAGGTGGAGAGAGAGCGCTGTACATTCACTCCCCCCGCCTACAATCCCTGTCGGTACGAGACTCGAACCCGCAACCTTTGGGTTATGAGTTTGACTCTCTAACCATTAGGCCACAACTTCCCTGAGCAAAATCATCCTGTTGAATCGGCTCTTTTCAGTGAATCACTGATTCAGTTCACGAAACCAGTTCTGTTTTAGTATTATTTATGTACTGTTCACTTAAAAAAAAAACATTTTGAATTAGCTTTTATTTTTATATTTTCATTTCATTTTAATTTAATTTTATATTTTTAGTAATTTTGTTGTCATTTTTTGTCATTTTTTATTAGTTATATTATATATTTATATATATATATATATATATATATATATAATTTCTGTATGGTTTTTATATTAATATAAAATATATATATTAATATTTTCATCTAATATTCAGAATTTAGTTTAGTTTAGCTTAATTAACGAAAACGATTTTAATAGATTTAAGTGTAGTTAACAATAACAACACTGCACAAATCCAAATAAATGTACTGTACATTTACAGTACAAACTGATTATGAACATTAAATTAATTTTATTAGTTTCTAAATAAATTATATTTCTTGTCAGCTACACATTTATGGATCCACACCAGTAAAATTTTCCCATGATTCAGGATTTATTTTGACACCATATTGATAACTCTCAGATTAGTGTAATGCTTTAGCGTGCTTGTGGTGTTGTTAATAGTTTAGAGACGCACACTCTACCAACACTGATTTGTATCTCATTTGGTTGGATGTACTCTGCTGACAAACATGATAGCACTGACACCTACCCTTCCTGGGTCATTCGCAGAATTCATAGATGTTTGATGATTTGAGTAAGGTTTCCTGCAGGCCTCTGCATAACAAAAGCCCATGGCCAGAAGAAAACTTTATATCCTATAAATAATGAAGACGCATCTTGTCTTGTTATTGTCTTCGACCACGCCGTTCAAACCCACGGGGCAAGATTCTCCTGCTTCCACCTGTCAAATAATTTCAGTTACGTTTTCAGAGGAGGACAAAATTGTTGCTTGAATGACACATAATGTCCTTAGGAAATCATACCCTGCTGTTTTGGCTCATATGGTGAAGTTAGACAACCGTCAAATCAGAAATCTTGCCTTCTAAACATTATTAATGTTCTTTAGCAACAGGATGGTGAAGTTATGTTTTAGAAAAAATGTTGAAGACATAGGTGTTTTATTTTTAATGACAACTACAATGAACTTAAGTTGGAGCCACTATTATAGAAACCCCATAACTGTCTTTCATGGCCCTTATCTGGGTGGTTTTGCTGATAATGGTGCTCTTATTTACACTTGAATGGCATAAAATTCCCCTAGTGAAATATTACGCTGCACAGACCAGGAACTTGAGCAATGGAGACAGTTCATTGTTGGAGGCCCGGATATACCTTACAAACTCTTTCTGCATTAAAAGCATTAGAGGAAATGGAGCCCTAGTGTTTAACCTTCTCCTTTTGTGGCTGTATATGAAAATGACTCTGCTTGTGACAAATTGTGTGCCTGAAAAATTTGTTTAAAGCACTTGATGAAATACCGGCCACTAATTCATGGTTGTTGGCATTTGCAGAAAGCTGAGACCACAGGGGAGAAAAGACCTAGAGGAAGACCCAGGAAATGGGTGAGTTTGTTTACATTAGTCATATATAACTGGACACATCCATTTGCAGCACGTTCCCATTTACCTTTCAAAACTATGCAGGAAAATTCATCAGTATGCTTTTCAGTGTATCATCAATCTTTGAATACTTTGGAAAAACATGATATTTTGAATCATGTTTTATTATTCAATTGAATTTTTTGTTATTTTGTTTTACATTTATATTTTATGAATACTTTTTACTTTTATGAATTTTCTTTTAATGTTAATTTTAATATAATTTGCTTACTTATTTAATTACCAAACAAAGTATTTTCCTGTTGATCTGGCTTTTTATGGAGTCTTAGATATATAAATGTGTCATTATATATATATATATATATATATGGGGTGCTGTGTGTACATTAATGAGGAAAAAAAATTAACTTAAATGATTTTAGCAAATGGCTGCAATATAACAAAGAGTGAAAAATTTAAGGGGGTCTGAATACTTTCCGTACCCACTGTACATATACATTTCAGTATAAAGTCTTGAATTAATATCCTGCAACATAAATGTAACATTACATAAACATTTTTATTTACCAACAATATTGTAGAAAAGTATGATTATATTAATTAATTCCTTTAGGGGTAAATTTGTAGGGGTATTTGTAACTTAAAACAAAAAACAACTGGACCTTTTTAATTGCAAAATTCAAAAAACATACATAAAAAATACATACATATATAAGGTCAAGTTTTATATTTTTACTTACAATTACATATATAGTTATTATATTTTCAAATAAAAATATTTCAGTATAAATACATTACATAAAAATATGCATATATTTATTTAGTATACTTATATGCATAAATAATTTTTAGGAGTCAAACCAGTCATGTACTTGTTTTACATAATTACTTATTCACTGCAGAATTCAGTGCAAAAGATGGAGGATTCGCAACTGTTTGCACTCAGGTCTAATTCAGTAATTCCTCCAGTGAAGTTTTGGGTGTTTATCAGCCTGACACATTTGATTGATAGCTGGAGGAGTAAAGCCGCAGGCAGTTAAAAGTGCCACCAGAATGACTGCGGTGAGATATGGAGAGAATGAACCCTTTGTGGCATGCCGACTCTGTGTCCTTATGGATTTTTCTCAGGCAGACAGGAAAAGCAAAGCATTCCGAGGCCCCTGGACACACACGCACACACACACACACACACACCGACTTGAAAGATTCAAAAGTGTGTCACATCTGAATTCACTATACGTTTTTAGGAAAGTGACGGCACAGATTTGATATACCGTGTGCAAATCTTTAAAGTCGTCTATTTTGTTCTCAGATCCTTGGATCCTCAGTGTGGTTTCATTAAACAGTTCGACATAGTTGCATGAATTCGCATATAGCACGGGGGGCTGAAATGATTTGTTCAATACTACAAATGAGTACATTTGTATTGGAGGAAAACATGACCCATCTGACTCTATCATCCAGGAATGCGATTTGAGTCACATGTGAGCCGAGCTGTTCCAAAACACCCTTTACATCCAGGTCTCGGCTGAGTCCCTATAGCGTACATGCTAAAGTCCAGTTTTATATTGTCACGTCAAACTGTTTTAGGACAGAAACTTCAATAGACACGCAAAGCGTTAGATGGGTCAGAGAATGAGTGCAGTCTTACAGAAGCATCTCTAAAATGCAAGAGCCTCGCTTGTGGACAAAACAGTGTTTTTTATTAACTAACAGTTTTTTTTTTACTTTATGGAACTTTATTTGCATTTGGACAGTGAAAGATAGGATAGAAAGTGATTGGTAGAAAATGAGAGAATGACAAAATGTTGCTAACTGGATTCAAACTCATGGTGCCTGTATGAGCACCAAGGCTCTAAATCTGGTTTTGTTGTTAGGTTAGTTGCATTATCTAGATTGTTTTTTCTTTTGTTATTTCCTTTTTCTTTTTTTGATAAATTAATCGCTTTTAAAGCACCAAAGTGTTGCACTTTTCATGCAGCATGTCTATTAGAGAATAATTATAGAAAGCTAACTTTCAAAAGTCCATTTTAATAATAGCGTCAAACCTGAAAAGGCTTTTTTTCTTTTACAACATAGTAGGGTAAACGTTGATCCAGACATGTGTGTTTAAATGAGTGTGTGAGATTGAGAGTCTGAACGGATGAACTCTCTGGACTGAACTGATAAAGTTTACATTTATTGCCCTATTTCCTTTGTACTGATGCCCAAAGGTGCGTTCGACTGCGCTTTCATGATGGCTGCGTGATGCAGGTACACACTCCCACACACACACACACACACACACACACACACACACGCACTTGATCCACCCACACATTGATGTCAGTTAGTCTTAAACAAATAGATAATGGAGTGATTTGCTTAAGTAGACTTTGTAAATGTTTTTCCTCACTTAGCAACAGAAATAGCAAAGAAAATAGTACCTTTTTCCTCATTTATAAACATTCTACACATAATGAAATGAATAGTGTGGAGGAAATTAATCAAAAATAAACCAAAAAAATGTGAAGTTCGAGATGACTGCTATATCAGTCCTTTTTCAGAGTATGTCTTCAAAGACGTAACCAGAAAAAAATGGTTTGTCTTCCTGATTGAAGCGCAAGCTAACAAATTTAAACATTATGGGTCAAAGGTTAACTAGACTTAAGCAAGAGTAGAAGTCTGTCAGCGAACAGGAGATTTTTCTCATGGAAGTGTGATAAATTTGACCCTGTGGAGAAACAAATATACTGGCACTGTCAACTATTTTCCTTTCAGAAAGGCATCAGCAATAAGGATTTAAAAAAAAAAAAAAAAAAAGATTTTTAGCTACTAATTAAAATCCTGTTTTTCATTCAATTCTAAGATTGATCATTTTCGTTTATATTTCCTTCATATATTTTCTTTATTTTGTATTTTGTTTTTAATTTTACAAATGAAAAAATATGAAGAAAAAATGCTAAAGAAATCTTAGCATTTAATATACATTTAAAGAATATTCACCAGAATAATGTAAATACACAACACAGTATTTTCCAAAAAGATATGCTTTTGATTATTAAAATTTAATGAAGCCATTCAAATGGAATCCAGAAAATTAATGGGAGTCACAGAATTTTGTAAAAATAAAACTAAATTGAGAGAAAACGTATTTCATATGGCTTTAAAATGTTTACTTTTTGGTCAAATTTAATTTAACCATTAAAACATGAAAAATGGAATCCAGAAAAATTTTATGGAAAAAACGGAATTTGGTAAAAAATAAAACGGATTTCATAGGGCCCTACTTAAGCTTTTTCTAATGCACAAAGACACATGTTGCAGTTGATATGAGTTACAAGCTGGTGTGAATCTGGAGGCATATTCATCATGCTGTAGTCATACTACAAACATCCTGAATGTGGAGTGGGCATAGTGGTATGACATCCTGTGAATAAGTCAGAGATGAACTTGCGGCCAAGTGTATGAATGATAATGAGTCAGAGATGGAGAGCAGAGAGAGATAGCGCGCCGATCGGAACGTTAGGGTGTCCGAAAAAAGAACGAGCCCTGCATCTCCAGATGTGTGCCAAGGCATTTTTGAGTTCAGCCAATGCAGTTTGAGGCAGAAAACCAACATTTTTTGTCTTCCTGTCTCCTTTTTTATGAATGGGCAATAGGAAACGTGTGCGTCTGCAGCCCTCCGTCCTCTTGTATGGGTCATTGTGTGTGGGTTATGATCTGTTTAGCATGTCACAGATGAATTGACATGGCTGTGGGGCTGCACGGCGGTCTCCACATCTACAGGGTGGACTTGACAAGAGCTTTGCCATTCCTCTTCTGGATAAACAAGTCAGTTTTCTTCATTCAGCTACTGCTCGCCCTCCTGGAACTAATTATAGCATATCCTTTTTGGCTACAAGGGGCCGCTGGAATGTTTTCCTTTGGCCCCCTCCCCCAACTAAGTATCTCCACCCCCCTAAATGGTTAATAGTGGAAGGTGGCTCTGGCTACGAGAAGAGAAAAAAAAAATGCTTTAATCACGTTCATTCCTCTGGAGACATTTAGGACAGCCACCAAAGGCTCATCAGGACTGCTTCATCCGTCTAAGGCATTCGTCAGGTTCAGAATGACCCCTGTTGAGATGGATGCATTGAGCATCACGCTTTCAGACGGGAAATCCAGCAGTCAGAGGATGTAGAAATGTTTGGGATTCTTAAAATAATATTTTGCAGGTGGCACAGCTGCTATGTGAGGATACTAGTTTGCTGCAAAAAACTGTGCTTCTCTAGAATGATAATATAATAAAGACCTTGAGTTGTTTAATTTGCTAGCAGGAATATTTATACAAAAGGATTTGTTGTTTTCAGCCATCTGCCATGTTGAGCTCATCAGTTGCTAGATTGCGTCCACAAGGAATATAAAAATTTTATATATATTTTTTTTAGTTTAAGGTCAAAGCTGGGCAATATAGTTAAACAAATGTTGATTTTTCAGCATTTTGATTATATATTTGCCTTTTTTTTATGAGATGAACCATCATTTCAACCAAAGGTTGAGTAAAGTGTCAAGTAATTAAAACAACTTTTAGTTAAAAACAATAAAGACATGTTTTTCAATGGAAGCGCTATAATATTATTTAATATTGATAATAAAAAACTAAAAAGACATACATAAAACTACTACAAAACGCACACAACACACAAATGAAAATGAAAAAATAAAAACAATAATTGTATTAAAAATAACACTGATTGATATATGTTAGAAATTATACAAAATCATTGTATGCATAATCCTGAAAAAGTTTACAATAAAAAATCCTCACGTCTCCTCATGTTGCTGTGACACCTTTTAATATATATAGTATATATAATTTTTATGAAGCTATAATGATACAGTATTTAGAAAACGATGGCCAAATAAAAAAACACATTAAATGATATTAATATTAACAACATTGCATAGTTTCCTAATAAATACTGAATTTTCCATATATATATATATATATATATATATATATATCACTT
>NW_015660878.1:691469-709535 GCF_001515625.1 Sinocyclocheilus rhinocerous | reverse complement strand
TACATATATATCACTTAGACTACTTATGCTTTAAAATTATGACCATATGTCAGATGTTTTTTTTGTGTGAAAGGACATCTTTAAGTATAAATAACTCCATTCACTGGGTGCAGAATTGCATTATAACATTTCATTACTCGTCTCCGCTCTAGTCCTTTTGTTATTTATATATCAGGCCAACAGGAAGTCCTGCTATAGGGAGAATTCTGTGGATCCCCTGCACCAGGCGTAATGTTATCTGCTAGATTTGCTTCAGCAGCCAAAAGACTGATTTATTGCCCCCCTCTTCCTTTTCCGGGTGCTCCTCCTGCACAGGTGCGGAGACGGACCGGGTCCGCTGTGCCAAGTGGACAAGCCGCACAGTGTTGCGGAGGTGGGGGCGTGTTGGAACGGACTATCTCTGTCCTCAAACGGCTAACATTATTCAGTTCCTTTTCATACTGCCAGCTGGCCGGTGTCCAGCGTGTTTGCACGTTTGGTTCCTCTGCAAGCGAGACCATGGCGGAGAAGGGAGAAGTTCTTGTGCTCTCTCTAGACCTGCACGGCCCTCCAAGTGTTAGTTAGCCAACAGCCCTGCTTGTTTGTTACCAAGGCAAGAAGTGGGAATGCCGGCGAAGACAATAGATTTACTTCCCGTGGTGTCTTCAAACCGTGAGGGATGTCACATGCACTCAAAAGATCTGGCCAAGAGTTTGACGCTATGATGTCCACCTCATCTTACGCCAAGAATTCCTTTGATATGAGGTTGACGACAGGGTCGTGATTCATACTCGCTCTTCCCTTCCCAGGTGGTTCACTCCACCAATGTTTGTTGGATCATGACGGCCTCGCAAACATCTGAGCAGGTCGCTCTCCAGCTTGCCAAATTGGAGGGAAAAAAACAATTGGGACGCTGTAAACCTAACGACTCCAACCTCTAGGAAGAGACAAGGAAATGAGTGAATGAATAAGTGAAGAGGCACAAATGAGTGGAGGACAGGAGACGGTGGGGAAGAAGTTCTCTCTCGTCTCACACAAGGATCTGATGCTTTTGGCTGGAGGACAGACAGTGTTGTCAGGTGGTGAGGAGTGGAATCAGAGCCGAGGGAAATGGGAGGGAGAGTCTGGCAAGGAAGAGGGGAGGCGCTCGGCGTTTCAAGGGGAACAAGGGCTGCGATTGGGAGTCATCCAACAGTCTCGATTTGGTGGGGAGGCTTGGAAAACCCTCAGCCATTGCCAAAGTGTGAAAAGATTTTTTTTCTCTCTCTTTTTTCCTCCTCCTTCCCTTTCCTAATGTGTCCATGTGTGAGGCGGGAGGAGGGTATTGTGATGGGAATTTGGTGTCAAACATCAAAACCTTTTTATAGCCTTCGCGAGCCTCCCGGGCAAAATATTGAACTCGGCTGTCAGCTGAGGTCCTGTCCTTCTCTGAGTCAGTGGCTTGGCCTTTCAGCCTGTTTTTATTCCTTGCATGTCCTATTCCACACTAAATGAGGCTGAAATAGCAAGATGCTGTCAGCTTTATTTAAACTTGTAAACAAATCCCAATGTTTGAAGAACACCGCAGTGAGACTTTGCTTTGAGTCATACGGGCGTCTACATGTCCTGTTACGTTTAAATTAAAACTGACCCTATTTACTTTATTAATACTTGTTCTTGGTGTTATTGTGCATGATTCGTCAAGACCCATTATTCAAAATATTTCATCAGAATTGAATAACTTGCTCTGCCTAGACTTTTATTTCCATATGATTCACCTAGACTAATTTTAATGTAATATTATGTAAAGCAAAGGCCAAATATCTGTTTAGACTTCTCAGGCTACAGTCATAAGCAAAGTAATTACTGTGATAGTTATAAAAATACTGATAGATTTGAAAAAGACTCAACTAAATGTGATCTTCATTCTTCACAAAAATTGCACCTTTAGGGGTACAAAAACTTAAAGGGACACCTTTTTGTACCTGATTTACCACTAAAAGATTGATAATAGTACCTTAAGGGTACATAGGCTATTACTTATCTAAGGTACTAAAATGCACCTTTTAGTGGTAGATAAGGTACAAAGTTGTCCCTGTTACACTCCTAAAGGTAAAATTTTTGCATTTCTATCTGTGCTGACACAAAATATTTTTTTAGTCTTCACAGTTAGGGCTGGGCGATATGGCCAAAAAAATTATCACGATAAGATTTTATAGAAGTCCATTTCCACCACCCAAAAAAATTAAAATCTTAATTATGATATAAAAAGTCAGACAGTCGGAATAAAATTCTTTTTATCTCATTGTGACTTGTCATAATGTCCACTTTTCATCTCGTAGACATGACTTTTTAAGTTATAATTCCGATTTTTATTATAATTTCGACTTTTTGATGTTGTATGATAGATAAAATCAAGTTTTTCATACATTTTAACTTGTTGAATGTTTTGTTTCACTTGGAAATACTTGACATTACAGAAGTAAAAAGGGTTGTGAATGTCAAGTCATGTTGACTCGAGTTGAAGCGCCTTTCTGTCAATTTTAGAGTTTGCCAGCATAAATAAGAAGAAGGTCTTGTGGGTTAAAACAAACTTCTTGTTTGTACAGCATGTTCGGAAAAGTTACTTTTCATAGTTTTGATTTCGTTTGGCAGGACTCCTCCAGTTAGACGTAGTTGGATGGTGACTAGATTTTTGTAATGAGCTGCAAACATTTTATTAGCAATTATTGAAACCCTGGGCAGGAGTTGGGGTCTTGAAGTATGCACTTGCAAAAGCTTCGTTTACATTGTGGCTTGGAGCCGTTCCTGTCCCTCACTTGGACGGCTGTGCGAGTTAGATACAGCGTGAGAGAGAGAGTGGACATCTCTACCTCATTCCCTGCATTCCCCGAGCCCTCTCCTCTCCCCTCCTCTCGTCTCTTTTTCTATCTCTCTCTCCCTCTCGATCTGGGGCCCGAGAAGCTGAATTCCTGCCAATAGGGGCGTGTGTTCAGTCTGGGGCTCTACTCACACAGCAGGAGTTTGCTGGGACCACCTCAACGGATTTCCACCGGTGACCCCTGTGACCTCTCCCCCTCATCTCTCGCTGCCCCCCTTCTCTTTCCTGTTCCAGCTTCTGGAAGCGCTTTAATCATTTTGCTCTGAGCCAGCGACCATAACAGCTGCCTCGATAGGTGCTCCGGAGATGAGAATGTGAGAGGCGAGAGATTGAAATGGGTGAGAGAGAAGGGCGCAAGTGAAAGCAGTGGGGGAAAAAGATGATTACAATAACTGATAAAGAAGGTTTCCCCATATTAGTGAGATTCAGTAGTGTAATGTTTTCTGTTGTGTAATTGGTAGATTAATATTTTACGTTGTATGCAATAAAAGGTAATTGTAAAATAAAATTCAAAATAAGAAATAATCACACTGAGTGATAAAAAATGTCTCGGTTGTGAAATATAAAGTCACAATTACCTGGAAACTTGCTTCCATAATATCACGATACTGTATATTTTCTCTTGCTGTCAGTATTCAGTATTTGTTTTCTGCAACATTAGGAAAAACTGGTAAATCATAACTGGTAAATAATTAAATAATTATGAAATAAACAGTCAAAAAAATAAATTTAAAAAATTGACTTTTTATCTCATTGTGACATGTCATACTGTTTCATAAATATATCTTTTTAAGTTGTAAGATTGACTTAATGCCATAATTATGATTTTTTTTATCTCATAATTTTACCTTTTTTTGTTGTAATTTAAATGTAATATGTCATAATGTTGACTTTTTATATCTGAATTTTGACTTTTAATGCCATAATTGACTTTTATCTCATAATTTTACCTTTTTTTGTCATTTAAACTCAATATGTCAATGTTGACTTTTTATCTCTGAATTTTGAATTTTAATTCCATAATTGACTTTATCTCATAATTTTACCTTTTTTTATTTAAACTTAATGTCATAATGTTGACTTTTTTTATCTCTTGAATTTTAACTTTTAATGCCATAATTAAGACTTTTTATCTCATAATTTTACCTTTTTTTTGTTGCAATTTAAACTCAGTATGTCAATGCTGACTTTTTATCTTTGAATTTTGACTTTTAATGCCATACTTGGTTTATCTAATAATTTTACCTTTTGTGTTGTAATTTAAACTTAATATGTCATAATCTTGACTTTTTATCTCTGAATTTTGACTTCTCATATCAGTATGTCATAATTGTGATTTTTTTTTTTTGTAAAAATTTTTTCTCCTAATATGGAAATGGACTTTCATAATTTTAGTTCCTAATTTCATAATATACTTTATGTACTTGTGAGAGCAACTATGATGAGAACAGCACAATGCAATCATTTGCAATCAATGGTTAATTTATAATCGGCACTTAATTAATCAATCCATAACGGCAGCATCAATGCTGACATGGTGCTGAAGTGTGAATGAATAAAGGAAAAGAAGTGAGGGAGAGGGTGAGGAAGACAGGAAATCTTTGTGTTTGTATGAACAGGGAAAGGTATGTGACATACATTATTGATGGTGACACCTCTGCGACACGAGTCCTTTATCATGGTATGGCCAGGCGGGGAAGCGGTTCACACAGAGGGCTGTGCACATGCATTCTTTCACTGACGTCTTTCTCCAGGCACTTCAGGACATTTCCATGAAAACATGTATGTTACAGTGGCTTTGATTTGTACACCCCGAAGCTGAAGAAAAACAACCCCAGATTTAAAGCTGTTAGAAACTATGACAGTATTATGAAATGTTACCAGGTTCAGGACCTCTGCATTCACTCTTTTAAAAAATACTTTCAGAAGTTTGTTTTCAATGTCTAGGCCTTTACATAGATAATATTTTCTGAGAGTAGTGTGTTTTTAAATAATAATTATTAAGACGTATTGTTATTTTTTATTATTATTGTGCTTTTTTGGCATGTATTGAAATTAATTCTATATGATAATTAAAAAATTATATATCTTATTATTTTAATTATTTATTTTAAAATTTGATTTAATTATAATTTTTATTTATTATTACTTTGTTTTTATTTATTCATTCAGTAGCCCTGCTGCAAACATGTATTTGAATAAAAAAAAAACTATTTTTTTTATTGTTTGAGTTGAAATGTTTAGTCAAATTGAAACAGACTTTGGCAAACAGATCGAGAACTATAAATCTATATTTCAGAGTATGTAAAGAATCCCATTGGACCGACAGGTATTGACCCAGTTCCCAATAAAAACCCCACAGAGCCCCAAGAACAGTAAAAAAAAAAAACCCTCAAAATTGGAAAGTTTTGTGGAACCGAAGTAAAAAACCTGAATTACTGTGCCGACCCCCACCACTCCTCTCCCTTCTCTTCCTCTTTCCTTTGAGAAACTCTGGGAACTGATTTCACTTCAAACAGCAAAGGCTCCTAAACGGACCAGATCCAATTTGTCTGCGCTTTTCCTAATCGCAGGGTTTAGCCCAGCTCTGATAGGTGGCATTCATAGCACTGTTTGGTTGGGGAGGGTGCTTGATTTGGAGTCCGAGAAGGGACGTGTGAGCGGTGGGGTGGGCAAGGGGGCTCTCGGACCTGGAATCCTTTCAGATTCGGCCGAACCGGAGTGGTCACTAATTACATTTTCACATCTCGTTTCACAACATTTAACTCAATACACAACAAAAGACAATGTTCTCACAGTATAATTAGCTTCTCACACCAGTTAGTTTCCCTTTGGTCACTGAGCATGACTTCCTACATTAAAACCAGATCTCATTAACAATGAAGTTTACAGAGCTGTGAGATGGAAGAGAAACGTGTCACCTTATGCATGAACAGTGATGAACTTGGTCGATTCATGAGAGCTTTTGCAATTACTTCATGTCCTCTTTCATTCCTCTCATTTTCTGTTTATTTCAGCTGTCCACAAGTTATCTATAATTAAGACATTTGGATATCCGGGACCTGATGGCTAAATGTATCTCCAAATGATTACCTCAAATTTACCAGTGGGACACAAATAATGTCTGAGAGCTTTTTCCATGTCATTTGATAGTCTATATGCGACGGAGTCATACCCTCCCCTTATAAAAATAATGATTTTATATTTATTTTGTGGTACTTTCCTTTTATGTTGCCACATTAAATCTAATATAATGTAAGTTAAATGAAGACTTATTATATAAATTAAAACATAATTAATCATAATGTGTGTGTATATGTGTATATATACCAAGTGTACTCAGTGTATATAATGTGCAATTTTAATTTGAGTAAAATGTATGTTTTTTTTCTATATTCAGAATAACAGTACAGGAAAACAGATTAGAATTACATTTTTTCTTATGGAGAGCAGTATTGCTGACACTGATTGTTTGTATTGATTTGTAGTGGAAAAGCAGATCTGTGGAGAGTTTTCTGAAGATGGGTGAAATCCGTGTTGGGTTTCCTCTTGGTCTTCAGCTTCACCTTGTCTTTTTAGGCACATACTGTACATCTTGCTCTTTTAGTGCATGCCATACACAGCACAAGGAGGTCATTCAGTTTGCAGAAGTGATTTGGCGTGTCAGCTACTAATGACTTCAAATAGCGAGCACGGTTTTGTGAAAGACAAGGCTGTGGTTTCTCTTTTTGTTCCGAGGGGGAGAAGGGCAAAAGAGGTCTGGGTTTCTGATGTGCAGGGTGACAAGTTCAGTGCTAACAAGAAAATGGGTTCTTTCTATGGGGCTCTTGTGTTTTTGCTACTTTTGTGCATGTACAGTATCATTAGTGATGTAACATACAGTGTAGTTTTGACATCCTGGGTCATCTGTTAGTTGTAAAGTGCACGTGGCATCTTGTATTTCATGTGTTTGTAAATAGGTGCAATCTGGGAAGGTGTTGGAATTCTCCTCCTCCTCATGTGTAAAAGTATATTTGTGTTCCGTCCATCCCATTCGGAATGTGTGCATCATTTTCCCAACTTCTCTTTATCGCCAGCTGCATTCTTCTTCAGGGTCACATATATATATATATATATATATATATATATATATGATACTGAAGGCCCAGTTGGCTAGAAGGGGATGGCAGCTTGCAGAAACAGATTGAGGATGATTGTGTGAGGAAGAGGATTTGTTCTTTGGGTTTACAAAGTCCTCAAAAACCCAAAGTGAGTGGAAGGGGGGCATAATTCTGGTTTGATGAAAGACCTGCTTGGTTAAGGCTAATGTAAATCCTATAGCGTTATGTGTGGAATCCCAGTCTTCTTTGGTTTCATCCCCTCACAGATGGATATGCAATCTGGCTGACAGGATTAGTTTTGAGGAGTTGCCCCTTTTTTCCTCTCTTGTCAAAATTCCTTCAGCGTATTAACAATGGAGTCGACTCTATAGTCTGTGTGCACAGTGCTACTTTAATGTGCTCATGAAGAAAGACAGCAGCCTGCAGACCTATATGCTGGCTGAATATGACGAAAATGATGAAAATACATTAAAATGCATTAAAAATACATGAAAATAAAACAAACATACAATACTGGCTATATAAAATATCTAAATTAAATATTCATAGATACAATTTTTGTCATCAGAACTATTCATTATAAACAAATGATTTGTTTTGACGTTTTCAAACTTGGACTGAAAATGCCATAAATGTTATTCACCCAAAAATGAAAATTGTCATCATTTACTCACCCTCAAGTTGTTCCAAACCTGTATGGGTTTCTTTCAGTTGCTGAACACAAAAGAAGGTATTTTGAAGAATGTTAGTAACTAAATATTTGACGGCAGCCATTGACTTCCATAGTATGGAAAACATACTATGGAAGTCAATGGCTACCGTCAACTTTTGGGTTACCAACATCCTTCAAAATATTTCGGCAAAAGAAAAAGATGCTCATACAGCTTTGGAACAACTTGAGGGTGAGTAAATGATGACGTACTTTTTTCCCTTTAATGGTGATGTTTGTTGTATGTTGTTTCGATAGAGTGAAAAGACCCTAATAAGAAAAAACACAATGGCTTGAGATACAATTCCTCTCCCACACAATCTTCCACACATTTACTAGGAATCTGCTCACCTCCTCTTGTTCGCTGGTGCGGACCAGTTTACGGTGTGAATGCATAACTGAGGCCTGATTTGTTGCTATGTGGGAACGCACAGACCCTGATGGCTTTGCGCTGTACTGGAAGGCCTAGCACATACACACTCACACACATACACACACAGGTATCTATACGTAGTCTGAGATGCTATCTCTGCAGAGCTACCAGCACCATCTTGATTAATTATATGCGATGAAATTCTCTTGGAGGACAAATGTTTTTAGCCATTGCATCACTGTTTTTTAAGCATCTCACACCATGAGTTTTTAAGGCATCATTATAATTTTAAACTTTGTTACTTTTGAAAACGTGTCTGAAGACCACTGTGTTCCATCTAGCTCTTTTGAACTAATCTTTTCTAAAAGCCCCCTAAGACGTGCATCTGATGTGGGTCAGGTGAACCTGAGACTAGCCTTAAAAAAATTTAAAGATGACAGTTTTCCTATGTGATTTTTGTTGAGTATCATATTTGATATGTCAAGCTTTCATAGCTTATCTAGCATGATATAGAAGAGTATGGAGCTCATACTTGAGGAGGAAAAAAAAAAACTACAATTTGGTGCAGTTGCTGATACTTATATGGCCAACAAGTAAGATGAAATTCTGATAGCTTGTAAATCAAAGAGATTTTATAGCAGTATGGCAGACTGTAGTTTTAATTATGGGGGGCAAAACATATAATGCAATGCAATACAATGATGATTGAGAGATGATCAAAAAATATTCCTTAAAAGCCTGATGTATCATATTTGGTACATGATTCCCTAAAATAATATGTATGGATAATCAAGTAAACCTCAGTTGGTTTAGTCCAGTAAGTATTAATCTTGAAATATTACTAACAATATAAAATGTATTCCTACATTTACTTTATAAAAATCTATTAAGACTTTAGAGCAAAAAGACACATATACCATGACCTGAAAATGGATAGTGTAGACATTTTACTAAAAGGCCATTTACTTGCTAAAAAAAAGTATGAACTATCAATCAGATGACAGAAGGCATGTAGAAGATTGTGTAGGCTTTATAGAGTTAATATTGATTAATTACCCAATTGTTCAGGCAACCTACTAACTAATCCATGTTAGTATCCATGTTAGTTTGGCAAAAAAAATCTGTCAGGACATTATCCAGTAATTTCATAGACATTTCTGTTAACCTGAAATACAGCGCAATGAAGTGCAAAAATCAAAATACAGGTAAAACCCCAGTAGAAAACAATTCCTTTATATTAATACATTACATTGTGCCCTATTTCTACAGATTTCTACAGTAGGTTTTTGTTAATATGGTAATATTAGTAGTGTTCGATTCGTTTTTTTTCTTAACAGCATTATTTTATAATTAGTTTAATTGTCTTTTCTATTTACGATGCCAATTTCCCTCAGCTTCAAAGGGATCAAAAGATCTGCCATAAACCCACAACAGGGATCTTCTTTCTTCGTTGGTGATGGTTAAACCAAGCGCATGGTAATCTTGGCCCCTGATTTCTATTTATTTTTTTTCCAGGAACAGAATTCCATTGAAGTTTTAGTGTTTTTTGAGTGCTGTAACTGTGCCTTTAAATTGCTCTCGGAATTAAAGAACAAGCGAAGATGCATGAGAATGTCATTTAATGACATGAGAATGTTAAAAAATGGAATGTTTAGAACAAACCTATGCAAAAAAAAAAAAATTTGAATTTTGAAAAATGTATCACAGTAGCAGTTCTGAAATAAAACAAACTACCAAAAGAAATCTGATATTCCATTTGAGCATGTAACTAAGCTGGTATTTTCTAGTCTGTGTGGCACTACAGTTGGAAGCACGATTGGTAGGCAGGGTGTCCGAATATGATTAAAGAGTTTTTTCTCTTCCCCCCCCCTCCATCTTCATTCTTTCACTCGCCCATGTCACACATGGTAGCGCTTAGCTGGTCCTTCACAGCTGAAGTGTCTGCCGCACTAATGAATGGAGTTTGGCTCATATAATGCAGACAGGCTTTTGCCACGGCCTTTCCCCTGAATGGGAGCAACACAGCGACTTGGGAAAGGAAGAGGGTTATAAATTGTGTCAGTTAGCCTCCCCAAATAAAATGAAACCATGTGGAAAATGAAATCCATTTCATTCTGAAGAGTGCCCAAACCCAAGCGTCTCCCCAGCCCCCATTCACCGCCTTCCTCCCGTTTCAATGGTGGTCATCTCGGCAGCAGCTATGGGACGTTCGCTGTCTGAGCTCATGAAAAAGAACATTTGTGACCAAAACAACAAAAAAAGGAAAATATAAATGCTAATAACTGCGCTATTTCAGTCCGTCTAACTGCTGTCAGTCTTAACATTTATACGCACAGCCGTGTTTTGCTTTGCAGCCGTCTTTTTGTGGTGACTGATGGGCGACCACTGTTGTGTTTTGTAGGAAGAAGAAGAGGAGGAGGCGGAGCAAGAAGAGGACTAAGCAACCACAGGATTTTACCTCTACCTCATCCAGCTGTCAGCTCTCTCCAAGGGAAAAGACTGCCTTGACCACTTATTATTGACTTCCCACTTTCGTTTGATCATTTTCGTTTGTTTATTTTCATTTTTCCTCATTGGTTTATTTGGGTTTGGTTTGGTTTTGTGATCAACACACACAACACCTCAGAGCATAACCCGAAAAAAGACACAAATGCAAACAAACATCTTGCAGATGACAATTGGAGCCGCCTTGCTGTTTCCACTTCCCACAAAACTGCAGTAAGCACAAAGGTGCAGGGGTTAAACACACAATATGTGCTGCAGTGGTTCTTTGCGCCACACACAAACACACACACACACACACACACACACAGGTTTGTTTTTGTGAAAAGTGGGGACTCTCCATAGGCGTAATGGTTTTTATACTGTACAGACCGTATATTCTATTGCCCTACACCAACCCTACCCCTAAACCTACCCCTCACAGGAAACTTTGTGCTATTTCAGATTTTCAATACACTCCATTCTGTGTGATTTATAAGCGTTTTGAAAAGTGGGGACATGGGGTAATGTCCTGAAAAGTCACCTTCTCCTTGTAATACCTATGTCATACCCTTGTTATTATAGAAATTTATGTCCTCATTTGTCACAAAAACGCGCGCACACACACACACACACACACACACTCACACTCTCTTGTTGACTGATTTTCCAGGCTACATTGGTAAAGAAGAAGGTTGAAACTGTCTGGTTTTGTCATTCAGCATGTGGTGCTTCTTATATCCCCCCCCCCCCTCTCTACAGTACTGAACCACCAAAGACCATTTTCCCTTCTCTGTCCACTTCATTTTGATGTTTTGACCAAAATGACAGTGAGCTTTAAATGTATTTGCCTTAAAACTGCAAACAGAACCTGTTAGTTACTATAATTGAAAATTTTGCAAGTGGATACCTAAAAATGAATATTCTGTCATTATTTACCCAGCCAAAGCCCCTTTGACTTTGTTTCTTCCGTAGAACACAAAAGAAGACATTTCGAAGAATGCCTAAGCTGGTGTTTTCTGTAAAATGAAGTGAATGGTGACCACGGTTGTTGAGGAAGTATTTCAGCTTAAATTTCAATTGATCTCACACCCAAAGCTGCCATATGGTTTGAAATATTGTACCTTTTATAGTGCTTTTTGGAGCCCTTGGTCACCATTCACTTTCATAATGTGGAAAAGGAGCAACTTGAACATTCTTCAAAACATCTGTTTTTGTGTTTTACATAAGAAAGTAAGTTTGGAACATGTAAATAACGTCAGAATGTTTATTTTCTGGTAAATTATCCCTCTACTGTCGTATCCATGTCTCTTGTGTCCTTGGTGGTGATTTATTTCCAAACTGATAACCGTGAACATTAAATGTCTCGTTAGGACACCGTTTTCAGCATTACTGCGGAACGGTCATTCTACTGTACATATCTTCGCGACTTCGGCTTTGCTTAATTAACATGCGTGTACATAATTGTGTTTTTATTTTCTTGTATGACATAGCTTTAAGAACATAATTTTTTGACAAATTCAGTGAAAGGGAAATCTATCAACTCAGTCAAGACCTAAACCTCAAGAAACACCCAAACCACAGGAACAAAACCACACTATACCTCATTACACACAAAAATACCTGAATCGCAGCAACGGCGTCAAATGGTATTTGGCGAATCCTAATGTATGCCATTGCTGTCACCAATGCAATATCTTCTCACAGTTTCAAAGCTACCTCTGATTTCTTCAACCAGCAAACCAGCTCGAAAAAGACACGTGCTGCTATAGAGTTCTCATTACAAAGCAGGGGATGGCAGCGAGTGCCAACGTTGAAAACAAACCTTGTCATAAGGGCAGGCGAACGCTCTGCAAAATGTCTTTTGTGAGAGTCGGGCAGGTAATAACTGAATTCTGAGGTCTGCTTGTAGTCATATATAGAACTAATCATGCAGCTAAGGGAAAAAAGTACTGTTTTTGTTCTAGTTAATTTTCTTTTTTTCACATTAGTATATATCTGACATTTGTAACTAGACACTCTGTCTCTGCAGCTGGGATGTCTGTTTTACAATTTTAACTTGAATATATATTTTGTACTGATTACTCAATGGTTTCTAAGGATCAAGTGCTTGTATGACACTAAATGATATTGTTGCGAATGGATTTTTCTTTTCCTTCTCTGTTTTTCTTCCTCTCCACTATTGCTCTGAATTTATAGTTTTAGTTCCTATGTACTATTCAGATATGTACCTCAAAAAAAAAAAAGAAATTTGATAAAAATGGACTAATAATCAGCTGACAAATACCTACCTCCAGTCTTGAAAACGGAACGATTTTTTTTTGCCTAGTTTCTTTCAGTACGAATGTACTGAAAAAGACTTTAGGACTGCACAAGATCCTGTTTTACAAAGTTTTAAATTAGAATTTTGCTTCATTTTAATTCAGTTGGGGGAGAAGACGGCTAAGAAAACAACTACACACACATACAAATACACATCACATAAAAAAACAAAAGAAACTTGAAACATTCTTTCAGGTTTGAAAAAATATGTTCGGGTTTTGTATATTGCATATATGAATATGTTTTTGAAAATTAGTAGATATTGAGATATACTTGATTAGCGTTTTTTGTGTACTTTACACAAATGTGATTTTCTTTTTTTCAGATGTATATGTAGTGCTTACGTAGTGAAAGAATACACATTTTCAGCCTGTCACCATGAAAACCTTAAGAAAAGTTAGCATGGTAATCTCAACTGGGCCTGAGGTAGAGCCTCAGAGGAAGCTAATGGAACTGTTGGCATGCCCCTTGAACTTACAATGGCATGTAATGACCGTCTTTATATGCGGCAGCTTGGCTTTTGCCACAAACCAACATTGAACGTTGCTCAAACACTGTAATGCTACTACCTAAATGGTTACAGTTCTTGTAAAAGTGTCAGTTTTCGAATCGGACCACTTCTTTACTCTCCTACGAGTTCAACAGATGAAACAGTCGCTTGCTTAAGTGGATGGATGGCGCTTTTCGGCTCGACCTCAGCGGTTTTAACGCTTTTTGTGAGATCTGCGCATAATGGCCGCTGAGGCGCACCGCTTTCAGCCCTCCTGAAACTTGGCATTGTGTTCATATACTTCCTATGTTGGTTTGAATGTGTATCCACAGGAGCCACTGTTCATGTGCTTTCAGCTCTGGGTGTCTTAATGAAGAGGAAGTTGTATTTACATGACAACATATTCTAGTACAATCGAATACACTTTTCTACCTCCAAGAGGGCCTCCTGTTACCTCATTTTTCAAACTTACTATCTGCTTAAATTCAGGTGCCTGAGTCCAGAGAGAACGGCGTAAAGTTTTAAATTTATATATAAAAAATATATATTCATAGTTTATTTTTGTGTGTTTTGGGGGGGGGGATTTTTTTTTATAAGACTGTACCTCTCTGCCTCTCAGTCACAAGTTAGGTAAGACTGGACAATTTGACTTGTTTTTTAAATGCTGTCTTACATTTATGCAATGTTTTGTAGTTTCTGCGGCTGTGGAGATGGAAAACGTATCACTAGGTGGTTACTCTCAGCTTTCTTCACTTGATATAACTTGTTTTCTAACAATTATGGCTGTTTCACTTAGTATTGCTGTTTGTGATTTCACTTAAAATTGCTTGCTTGTTTAAAAAAAAGGACAAAAAAGAAAACGTATTAGAAAAAATGCCCTTTTTATACGTATCCACCTCTTTATTCAGCACAATAAAAAAGGTGCCTGTGACCATTGTTGTGTACGAAGTCAATATTACCACTGCATGCTTTATCTACAAATGCCTACAAATGTTCTTCTTTGTGCCACTTTTACATTTATTTATGTCCACAGAGACTTACATTGCATTTAAGGTACTTTTCATTTCACAAAGCCCCGTTCACACTGATGGTGATTAAAACGCAAATAAGCAATTCATTAGATTTTTAGGCATTTCTACTTTTATGCTGTATATATTCCCACAAATTATTCATTTGTTCTGTTGTTTTAGTAAACCATAGCCATGGTGTACCAATTCATTCTCGTGTTTTGAACATGCGCAAAATTTTCATGGGGCACTTTTTTGCCCTGACGTGGTATCATGTTTAATCATATTTATCATGGCCACGAATTAAGAATTCATTTTCACAAATTAAGAATTCATTCCCTCCGCATAACACATTTCATTACACCAAATACACAAAATAATGTTATTTTTAGCAGCATCATATGACCCCTTTAATTTGTTCCCTCATTGTAGTTCAATTGTGGCCATGTATTACGAATTTGTTCCCATGACATATCCATTTGTTCTGTCGTTTTAGTCAAATGGCCACGTTGTACTAATTTGTTCCCTCATTTTGATTTACAAGGGAAAAAATGCTTTCTCTCTTTGAATATGAATGATATCCACTCGCTTTATCCGTTTTTCCATTCCACTGCACTATTTTCTAATGCTTTTTATGTAAACATGCTAGGTGGGCGTTTTTGATTATTGCACTTCTGCAGTGTCACTCACGTGACAAGGTGCTCAAGTTAAAATAAGTTAATAAATAATAACTTATAAAAACACATCTTGAGGCCTTGCGTTTTCCTCATTCCACTGCCTGCATCTTGCGTTTTTTCAAAGCAAAAATGCATTTTGTGTGAATGGTGCAAAAAATTATTTTTTTTCTTTTGATCTTTGTTTCTGGTGTTGCTGTAAAAAAAAAAAAAAACATGCCAAATGCAGAATTCATTTCTTTATGGGTGAAACTTTGGAAAAAGTTACTTATTGCCCCCTTTTATTAGGGACCCTAATTCCTTTCTTAACGCACATGTATAGGCTATGTATACAAGCCAGCACTGAAGTGTCACAGGTCATTCCAGGGCAGGACAGTAAGGCGGCACGTTTAGAAACACAGAGGCCATGTATGGAGCTTAGGTACACGATGTTATGGAATTTAGACGACTGCTTTTTTTTCCTTCTCCCTCCCCCTGTTCCTCTTCCATACACTCTCCCCCTCTTCCCAATTCCAAAACATCTCTTTAACTCCCGTTCTTTGGTGTACTCACGGGGGAGACGTAGCCCACCCTGGAGCCCCTGACCTCTGCTCCGCAGCAGACTCTGTACTCTTTTTGCAACCCCCCACCTCACCTCACCTCGGCTATTCACCCCTATCCACCACAGTACTGAGGATTTGGTTGTTAGTGCCAGCTCACATCGTCAAGCTGCTCAGTAATTCCGCCAGATTGACCCACGTAGAGGGAGGGAGGAATGGGTGGAGAGGGAGTTCACTGCTACCACAACCACGTTCAGAGGTGGTCTTGCCACCTCTTCCTCTTTTCCGTGTAAAAAGAGTCTGCCTTTGTGTGAGAGAGAGGAGAGGGTGAGAGCGTTTCCCTCCTTTTTCCTGCTCTCTCATTAACAAATATCCAGCTGTTCAGGGACAAGGCATCGGACAAAAATCTGGTTCACTTACACTGCAGAAAGATCTCACAACTCATTAAAAAACATACAAATTCTCATATGGACTCTTCACATTTCTGGGGATCTCAGAAGTGCAAGTTGTCATAGTGGTCGATGGAAACTACAACAATTCTAATTTTTGCATTCCCATTTGCCCCAATAGCAGTTTTATGACTTTACAAAAGAAGAAAATAAAATTAAAAGATTGAATACATTAGTCAGAAAAGAGAAAGATGTCAACTTTGCCATCACTCCTTCAGTTTTTAGAAACACGTAGCAGCGTTAAGCAGTTTTTTTTTTTTGTAATGTAAACCAAGCAAGTAATAAAACGCCAAGTGTAGTGTTAAAATGTACACTCTTTCATTAAAAACGAGTAAAAATACCGATTAAAGGCGAACATGTGCTTCCCCTTCAGTTTGGCGCCATTTCTGGCATAGTAGGCCTATGCTAAATGTAAGTTTACGTTGTAAATAGAAACGCTTGTATTGTGCACGTGATTAACGCCATCTCCCGCTGTTTTTCAAAAACGAATTTCTCCTGAACGATGCGACTCGCTTAGCTTCGTTTTTAGGGTATCATGCATTAACGGCCGCGATTTTAAGGCGCAGTATCAAGATGTTTATGATTTTTAAAACGCGTCTTGCAGTCCGTCTCGCGATTTTAAACGCAAGACCTCCTTCTGTCTGAACGGCTCACGCTCTCATTTCTCATTCTTCCTCTATTTCTGTCGGAGGTGAGTTTCACATAATTGTTCGTTTCTTGTATCTTCCACACTAACGGATGTCCGTCCACTCTGCTGAGCAAATAAAACACACTTCCCGTCGTCTCTTGTGTGTCTGGGTGCAGCTGTTGTATACCTGGCGCAGACTCAGCTATCCGCTTCAGATCCTTTTAAATCCCATTTCATGCTTTTCCATATAATCCTTACACCCAGATATCACATTATAATCTTATGTATAAGCCTTTTCAAATATTAGCATATTTTCCATACGCCTCCTTAACCACCTTAGACATTGATACATTTTATATTTACTGACTATTTAATATATGGAATATTTAATATATTCAGAGGCGGGCAGTAGTGAAGTATTTTTACTCTGCTTTAAAAGTAGCCTACTTTTCAAGTGTCTGTACTTTATCAGTGTTTTTCTTTAGAAAACTTTACTTCACAACATTCCAAAGCAAAATATTGTACTTTTTACTGCACTATACGTTTCATATTAAATATCACTTAATACTTAATTACATTAGAAATCTATTACTCAAGTAAAAGTAATTCAAAGGTTTACTTGAGTACAAGAAATTACTACATTTTTAATGTCTGAAGTATTAGAGGTAAAACAAACAACTTTTATTTATGTAATGTAGTGCAGTAAAAAGTTATGCTTTGGAATGTAGTGTTTTTTAAAGAAAAACACTGATAAACTACAGATACTTTTTAAATTTACTTGAGTAAAGTAAAAATACTTCACTGCTGTCCGCCTCTGAATATATTATAAAAATCACAAAACAGAATGTACAGTGCACCGCATAAATAAGTACACCCCCTCTGATTAAATATAAAAGATGTAGGCTATTTTCTTAATGATCACTAATATAATTCATAGAAAGATGGCAAAATTAAAATTTATTAAACATATTCTTAATAAAAACTGAGAAATACATGCCATTAATATCTGTAAAATAAGAAACTTGGCCAATTTTTGTTTAAATGAAGGATTGCAAAATTGAGTACAACCTAGATTTAAGATTGCTCTGACACTTCTTGGCACTGAGTGTACAAGTTCGTGACAAATTTTCACATCTGTGCTGTTTAACTCCTGGAGGACGACCTCCTTAAATGCCCTGGTCTTTAATGGGGAGTGTTGCTCAGCTCGTCTCTACAGAATCTCTCACAGCAGCTCAAGTGTGTTAAGATTGAGTGAAATACATGTCCACTGAAGGATTTTCACCTCAGGAGAATGAATATCTTCATTGTCATGTAAAAAAAAAAAAGCACAACAATGCAGGGAATGAGAAGAGGGTAGCATCTTCTGTTTCAAGTTTTTGTATTACATCACACAGTGGTGTGTGAATTCATGCCAGCATTGATAAAGCACAACTCCCTCACACCTTCAGCACTCAT
>NW_015660878.1:645194-691101 GCF_001515625.1 Sinocyclocheilus rhinocerous | reverse complement strand
GGGGGTACTCATTTTTGCAACACAACATTTTATCACTTTGATAAGAAAATAGTATTTTTTTGAATAATTGTAACATTCTTCTTTGGTAACTGATCAAGCAGACTTGCTGGAATAGTATATTATATCTCTAAAAAACCATAACATGTCTTCTAAGCAAAGAGTAATTGCTAAATTTGTTAAGTTTCAGAGGGGGTGTACTCATTTATGCTGTGCACTGTATATAATACAAAGAGGGGGGAAAGAATGATTTATGAATATTATAAATTTGTTATAATAATGATTGTAAATAGTGCTTTTAGTATTTGTTTCTAATGTCGACCCAAGTTTTACAGTGAAACTATGATGAAGAAGCTTCAGGCAGAAAGAAGGTGTACTTAGATGACATTCATGGTTTATTGATTGTGCATGAAGTGCAGTTCAGGGTCCTTCTGAGTCTTCAAGTGGCATATCTGATCCATCCCAGCACATTTGGACCACTTTGGCCTCATTCAAGCCTTCAAAAATCAAAACAGCTCAAATCGAGGTGAGTCAGCAGCACATTTGTACACTAAATTCTACACTGGTGAGATGTCTGTGAATGGCCCTTCAACACACGATCCTCCTCCATTCAGAAGTGTCTGTTTATAGGAATGAGTCACACTAGACATCAGAACTTCAGGCTGTGTAATCCTGCCTGCTTCCTTCTGAATATAGAGCGGATGTGACCGTGTCTGGTTTCCCCCAGCCTGTGTGTGTCAGAGGCCGGTCGTCGCTGAATCTGTGCCGGAGCTCAGCGTGAGCTGCGTTCAAGGTGGGCGTGTGATTTTCTGGGTTCCAGAGCCAGAGTGTGGAGAGGTGGAAGCGTGGACGGGATGAATGGAACGAGTGGGTGGCTGTGGGTTTGTGTGTGTGGGTGTCATTCCAAGTGAGACAACTGTCTGTTTGTGTTTGGGACCTATTGAAACAGAGTATGTTTGTGACTGTGAGTGTGTGTGAGCACTTTTTCATGTCTGTACTATGAAACGGTAAAATAGGGCATTTGACAAACATAGCGTGCAGGCTCCAAAACCTAAATATGTTTGTATTTGTGTATTCACAGTGTCATGACATTACATAATCTAAGTACTTGGCTACAGGCAGTTAATTTATTATTTTACTGTTTTTAATTTAGATTTCATTTCTTTATATCATTTATTCTTATTGATTTAACATTTTATTTTATTGTAACTTTTTTTCCCCACATTCATTATATATGTATTATTATATAATATATACAAGACTATAATTTTTAATTTACAATTATATATATAGGCTATATATATATATATATATATATGTGTGTGTGTGTCTGTGTGTATGTGTGTGTGTAAGATTATAATTTTTGCTTTACAATTTTATACACACACTAAAGAAAAAAATATATAATAAAATAATAAATAAGGAATACATGTTGAATTATAATTTAGTTTTTGTACTGTGACTGAATTATTTTTTTTAATTATTTATTATTCAGTGTATAATTGTGGTATTTTATCATGATTTTATTATTGTTACTGTTTTTTAGAATTTATTATTTAATTAACTATTTATTAATTACTGTACTTTGAAAAAAAATTGTTTTAGGATTTTTTTTCTTTTCATGTTTTTTTTATTTCTTTTTTTTTAACAGGTGGAGCTTATGTAATGAATAATGTACAATCAGTCAGGGGTCTCCTATTATCCAGAAGAGGTTTATTTTGTAATAATGACCGGCTGACTAAATGCTACCCTGTTAATTATACAGCTAATTACCAAATAAGTAAATAAATGGATATAAAAGAGTGATTTAAGTTTAAATTATTTTATGTCACAAGAAAAAGAGTGTAGAGTAATATAAAAGACATGAAACTATAGGAGATAAATACATAGTTAACTGCTCACTATATAAAATTATAGACTGTGACTTACTGATCAGAATCAAGTATTCTGGAATATTTCTATCATAATTTGAAAGACTGAAACACAAACTTTTTTCAGTTCAACCTCAGTGTGTCATTTATGTGTGTAAGCCCATTAAACTGGGTTTTTAACTTTACTATATAAATATGAGTATGACTTTCCATCTTTAATGTGTATTTATGGATGGTAAGTGCGTGCTACTTAGTGCACCAGGCTGCATGAATATGTGTTTGTTTACGCTGTGTGACTGATGGGTGTTTGTGCACTTCTGTTTGAGGGTGTGTCTGACCCGAGTGTCATGCTGTCACTGACTCACGCCGGCGGTCCTGACTCATCCCGCCGTCACCAGCACCGTGAGCTCGTGTGCCGCTCCGAACAATCCGGCCACACTCGCACAGTCATCGAGGAAAGATTTCCCTTTCCTCCTCTCCCTCTTTCTTTCTTGTTCTTGGTCTCTGTGACTCATCTTGGTTTCATTTTGCCCTCCACCCGCCACCCAACTCGCCTCCATTACCGCCTCCTCCCTCAATGGGTCTATATCGCTTTTCACTCGCCTGTCTCATTCCTTCGCTCCCTCTCTTTCCCTTTCCTTCCTGGCTCTGTAAATGACCTCATTTTAATGAAGCACAGTCTTGGCGGGGAGACCAAACCGCATGGCTGGAACCTCCCTCCCTCCATCTCTCTAAACCACCCTGTACTCCAGAATCTGGCTTTCATTCCTAACGCTAATAGAACCGACCGGGAAGTCTGGGAATTCTAGAGTAACTCCAAGAATTCCACGACAAATGTTTGATGGCATTCCATCACTTATGGCAACAACACCGCATGTAATAAAACTACTTTCCAAGGTGTGTGTGTGTCTGTGTGTATGTGTGTGTGTAAGATTATAATTTTTGCTTTACAATTTTATACACACACTAAAGAAAAAAATATATAATAAAATAATAAATAAGGAATACATGTTGAATTATAATTTAGTTTTTGTACTGTGACTGAATTATTTTTTTTAATTATTTATTATTCAGTGTATAATTGTGGTATTTTATCATGATTTTATTATTGTTACTGTTTTTTAGAATTTATTATTTAATTAACTATTTATTAATTACTGTACTTTGAAAAAAAATTGTTTTAGGATTTTTTTTCTTTTCATGTTTTTTTTTATTTCTTTTTTTTTAACAGGTGGAGCTTATGTAATGAATAATGTACAATCAGTCAGGGGTCTCCTATTATCCAGAAGAGGTTTATTTTGTAATAATGACCGGCTGACTAAATGCTACCCTGTTAATTATACAGCTAATTACCAAATAAGTAAATAAATGGATATAAAAGAGTGATTTAAGTTTAAATTATTTTATGTCACAAGAAAAAGAGTGTAGAGTAATATAAAAGACATGAAACTATAGGAGATAAATACATAGTTAACTGCTCACTATATAAAATTATAGACTGTGACTTACTGATCAGAATCAAGTATTCTGGAATATTTCTATCATAATTTGAAAGACTGAAACACAAACTTTTTTCAGTTCAACCTCAGTGTGTCATTTATGTGTGTAAGCCCATTAAACTGGGTTTTTAACTTTACTATATAAATATGAGTATGACTTTCCATCTTTAATGTGTATTTATGGATGGTAAGTGCGTGCTACTTAGTGCACCAGGCTGCATGAATATGTGTTTGTTTACGCTGTGTGACTGATGGGTGTTTGTGCACTTCTGTTTGAGGGTGTGTCTGACCCGAGTGTCATGCTGTCACTGACTCACGCCGGCGGTCCTGACTCATCCCGCCGTCACCAGCACCGTGAGCTCGTGTGCCGCTCCGAACAATCCGGCCACACTCGCACAGTCATCGAGGAAAGATTTCCCTTTCCTCCTCTCCCTCTTTCTTTCTTGTTCTTGGTCTCTGTGACTCATCTTGGTTTCATTTTGCCCTCCACCCGCCACCCAACTCGCCTCCATTACCGCCTCCTCCCTCAATGGGTCTATATCGCTTTTCACTCGCCTGTCTCATTCCTTCGCTCCCTCTCTTTCCCTTTCCTTCCTGGCTCTGTAAATGACCTCATTTTAATGAAGCACAGTCTTGGCGGGGAGACCAAACCGCATGGCTGGAACCTCCCTCCCTCCATCTCTCTAAACCACCCTGTACTCCAGAATCTGGCTTTCATTCCTAACGCTAATAGAACCGACCGGGAAGTCTGGGAATTCTAGAGTAACTCCAAGAATTCCACGACAAATGTTTGATGGCATTCCATCACTTATGGCAACAACACCGCATGTAATAAAACTACTTTCCAAGGCTCTAGCTGCAACATTGTCCCATAAACTAGGAGAAGATTTACACTTAAAATCTGATTTAAACAACATAGGTTTTAGAATTTTTAACCTTTAAAACAAGGAATCATAAAATAAAGAAGAGATATTTAAGACACATTAAGCAAATTTGTGACCCCTACACTCTTAAAAATAAACTTTCTTTATTCTTATGCATTGATGGTTCCATGAAGAACATCCATGGAAACTTTGCACAACCATTGCACAAAAAGGTCTTTATAGTGGAATAAGATTCTTCAGATTATTAAAATATTCTTCACACTAAGAAAAATGTTTCTATTAAGAACTGTTCAGTGAAAGTTTCTTTAGGGAACTCAAAATGGTTATTCTGTTACATCGCTACAAACCTCCTTTTTTGAAACTTTAGTTTTAAGAGTGTAGAAGTCTGGACATTTTTGTGGCTCTAGCAGCAACATTGTACCATAAACTAGGCGACGATGTACGCTGGTGGGGTCCAAAATCTGAGAATGAAAAATGTAGGATTCTAAACCTGAAAATAAATAAAGTTTTAGGATTTTTTTTTAACATTTAAAACAAGGAAACACCATGACGTAAAGTAAAGGAGAGATATTTAAGAAGATTCTGCACTATTGACACTAAGCATGTTTGTGATAGCTGCATTCTTAAATTTCTTTATTGGCATTGATAGTTCCTCGAAGAAACTTTAACATCCATGCAACCTTTTGATTGCACAAAAGGTGCTTTAGAATATAAAAATATTCTTCACACTACAAAAAATGGTTCTTTCATTGGGGATCCCAAAATAGTTCTTCTATTACATTGCTACAAAACATTGCTTTTTTTTTGCAATGAAAATAACTATTTTTGCACAGACAGACTGAAAGTACGCCTCTATTGTCAGTGCAAAGTGTAAAATCCCTCCTATAAAGCATGATGGTTGTGTTATGGTTTCTGTCTGCAGCATTTATGAGGTTGTGAATGCTACCACATGCTTGCGCATCCGTCCCAGTCGGCTACACCGCAAACTCTCAGGATTTGTGGCACGCTCTAGATAGAGACATGAAAAATGAGACAGGTGCAAAACGAGTCAAAACAAGGTGGTGTTATGTGTGAGTGAACGTCTATCTAAGCAGAGAGCCCTGACATCCTCTGTTTGACATTAACTGACGGCTGCTAATTGATCTTCAATTACAATTTAACATTATAGGAACATTAGCTGAACACTGGATGGAAAAAAATATTGCTTTTATGATATTTATCACATATGACCAAGTCAACCATTAGATTTTATATTGTATGATGAGCTTGTTTTTAAGGTCTTGTGGTTCAAATCATATAAACGTTTGTGATACAATGACATAAATCAGAGTTATGTTCAGTATTTGGTCCAAACCTCAAACTTAGTTTTGACTGCCTGGCTGGAGATTTAATTCTGTACACGATTTTAGTTTCACCTTCAATGCTGGTACAATGCTGACAGCTAGTGGGAAAAAGTGTGCCATTGCAGGCTGCCCTATATTTCGAGATCTACAAAAGTACCAGACAGTTTGAAGTTTTGACCACGGAAAAAAACCTCACCAGATAATCAGATGACGTTTGATTATAGTTTTTCATTTTCGGTTTAGATATAGAGGCAATATCGGGTAATAGTCATTGGTCTCGAGATTTACTTCCGTATATGTAACGTACAAAAAAAAAAAAATCCCAAACTTTATCACATGATTTCCCGGAGATCTTGTTCGAGCCTTGGAATCTACTTTCGCTTTTTGTTTATACAGTGGCCAAAAATGTATTTAGAGACTTAAGCCACACTCAAACATAGATGCATTTCACTGCATTAGATAAGAGGCTATAAAACCAATTGGCAAGTTCACATAGGTGTTCTATAGGGTAGCCTACTAGCGACCATACAATATAATGCTATAGTGGAGTAACCACAAGTATAGTTCATCAAATCAATAATGGACATGTTAAGTTTAGTTAAGCTTAACAAGTAAGAAACTTGTGAGATTTTTCTTTAACATACAGTACGTGTTACTTGGTTTTTTTATATGCATGGTTAGTTATCTGATACTAGGAGATATTTTTGACCCAATGTATGCTAATAATTTATCAGAAAATGAAACATTATTTGCAAAGCTGACAAGTCATATGAAATGTGCCCAGGCTGGTAAATCTGCTTTGGTTTCATTCAAATGGGCAAACAAACCAGGGAAACGTCCTTAAAGTGAAAGCACTTCCAAAGCAGACAGCACAGAAAGTGCATAAAGTAGAGCTTTACACATTTTCCCCAGCAGTTTAATACATTGGATTACAGACCTACACAAAGCATGGTGTCATAATATTGTGCTTAGTATCCATAGAGACTGAGATGAAGAATGTTGTGGCAGGGAATCTGGCATCCAGGCCAAGCCACAATTCATATGCGTTTCTTTATTGCTTTGACTCACCGCCTTATTCCATATAACCCAAAAGCCTGAGGAACAGGGATAACTTTAACGTTCCTGTGGCTGATGCTTAATTTAGCTCTTCATATTTTTTCCAGCCGTAGATTTACATATTTGGGCATTCAGTTTGCACTCTGCCCAAAAAAGAAACTGATATTAATGGATTTTACATTTCACAAAAATTAGAAACAAACCGCAAGTAACACATTAAAGTAAAATGTGAAATTTTGAAGTAGAAAGACTGAATTAGCATTTTCTTGTAATCTAGTACCCCATGTAAAGGCATCTGGGGGCTCTTACATAATCTATTAACATCCATAATGCATTCTATACTATAATAGCCTACTATTTTTAAAACTACAAATATACCATTGTCAATCAATTTTGTAATTATAAATTTATTAAAGTGAAAATGTTAAGCTAAAATAGTTTTGCAAGTATAGCACACTGCTATCTAGCACAGTTCACTAACCATTTGTTTTTAAAATAAAATTGAGATATACAGTATTTGCCTGTTTACAAATCACTTTGTGATGTTTCACAAAATGTTCAATTCTCATTTGTTAACATTACACAACTAAGTTAACATGAACTAAAAAAAAAATATGCGAAAACATTGATTAATCTTGTTTAATATCATTTAATATAACATTTACTAATGCATTACAAGTAAATTTTATTTATTGGACCTGAGCTGACATGAACTAGTTGTAGGCTATTTTTAATAACGTTAACAAAGATGTTTGTAATTATAAATTTATTAAAGTGAAAATGTTAAGCTAAAATAGTTTTGCAAGTATAGCACACTGCTATCTAGCACAGTTCACTAACCATTTGTTTTTAAAATAAAATTGAGATATACAGTATTTGCCTGTTTACAAATCACTTTGTGATGTTTCACAAAATGTTCAATTCTCATTTGTTAACATTACACAACTAAGTTAACATGAACTAAAAAAAAAATATGCGAAAACATTGATTAATCTTGTTTAATATCATTTAATATAACATTTACTAATGCATTACAAGTAAATTTTATTTATTGGACCTGAGCTGACATGAACTAGTTGTAGGCTATTTTTAATAACGTTAACAAAGATGAATAATAATAGGCTAAATACTGTAACAAATGTATTGCTCATTGTTTGTTTGTGTTAATGTATTAACTGATGTTAACTGGTGAGACCTTATAGTAAAGTGTCACCACTATTATAAATATTGTTTTTCAATATACATCTGGTAATGTCGATTTGCTTAATGGCGGATTGGCTATGTTTATGAGGGCAAAGAAGAGGGAGGAGTCTTATTATTGTTTAGGTAAGTTAGGGTATTTCCAAAGGGATTGTTTTCCGCCAGACCGATGCCACAGTCTGTATAACCTCCCTAGATCAAATCCACCTAGTAACAGTTTGTAGCAATTTTACTATTGGCTGCCTGTCATTTTGAAGGCTGGGCTTGTGTAGTGCATTTAAGGTTACTGGTCGTTTACTTTCGATATTAACCGCTTTGGACCTGATAGCCGAAGCATACTCTTTTTGGTGCTCGCAACTAAATCAACAAAAATGAGAGCAATCATCACTTTCGCCCTGTTCTGTGTGCTGTACGTCACTGTACAAGCTAAAACATGTAAGTAGTTCATATTGAATATGTAGGCCTAAATACTATATCGTGTTGTTTGTTTATTGTGTTGTGTTACTCTGTTGGTTGTTTCTGATATGCAAGAGACATTTCCCAAAGGAATTATCTAAGTACATACATACTATGTATGTATCTATCTCTCTATATAATAGTCAAAGGATTTAATCAATATTTTGAAGTGATGTTTCCAAGCATTAATTTGACATAGTTTAAAAACAGTGCATCATGTCACTTAAGGTGGTTTAATTTGTATTTAGGTCTTATTGTATCGAAAAGCCACAGTTTAAAGACATTAATAGCCTTTATTTTATGGGCCTTCAACTACAGTGACTAACATTGAGAAATATAGTAAATAATTTGTATGTTACCTACTGCTAAACAGTTATTTAAATTTTTTATTGATTGCATTACCTGTTTACTGCATGCAAGTGAGGAGAAGAGAAAAGGAGAGTCGTTTTGTTTGAGAAAATTCATGAAATAGAAAATATTTCCCTCACAGTTTCCTTTGTCTAGAGTCAAAAATGTTGAAATCAATTTTTATTTGGTGATTTATGTTTATCATATTTAAATGTGTTACAATAATATTTATTTCCATGTTATCTTTGTAAACTAATATTTTAAATTCTAATTTCAGCCAGTCCCAAGGTTCAGGTGTACAGCCATTTTCCTGGAGAGTATGGAAAGGAGAACACCCTAATCTGCCATGTGAGTGGCTTCCACCCTCCTGATATCACCATTGAACTGCTGAAGAATGGCGAAGTTCTCCCTAATACTCAGCAAACTGACCTGGCCTTCGAAAAGGGCTGGCAGTTTCACCTTACCAAGAGCGTCACCTTCAAACCAGAGAGAGGAGAAGAATACACCTGCAAAGTTCGACACATGAGCAAGACAAATTCCTATTCTTGGGGTGAGTGTAATGTGTATGTTTCTAGAAGATACCTTGTGGTTTGACATTGCATGTTTATTGAACATCTCATGTTTTTTTTCTGCAGAGTCCAACATGTAAAGTTAAAACAGTCAAAGCCGGACAAAGGACAGTAAGTATTACCTTGTTTATTATTAATGGAAAAATATAGCCAAATACCAAAAAAGTGTTTTTCTACCATTAAAATGTGGCATTTCGGAATTGTAAAAATGAATAAAGAGGTGTTTTTTTTCTTTTTTTCTTAGGTTAACTTCTCATGTTTTGGACTTTTTCCATCATCTGCAGAAACCATAATATCCTGCTGTTCCAATTTTACAAACCCGCTGTTTCTCGAGATGCACTATTCACACAAATGACTTTGTAACTTCCGCGATTCATTGATTTTAGCTTTTCCTTGAGTTGACATTCTTTTTCTCCATGAGAGTAAGCATAATTTAACCAAAGTTGCTTCATGTTTTGGATAATTTTCCGGGTTCTTTTCACTGTTTCATTCCTTTGCATGTGTAAATTCTGTGTAGTACAAGCGGTAGCAGTTAGGTGATTGTATATGTAAAATAATTGGCAATGTTTATGCCTAATTTTGGGCTTTATTTTGTAATTAAATACAAATAACACAATCAATTCTCTCTTTAAAACAGTTGCAAACCAGGTATTTAATGAATATGAATGATTCAATTTGACATATTGTTTCAGAGAAAATGTCATTCTAAGTGGGGAAAATACAATTTTGAAAACCTATTGAAACAGTTGTGTTTATTGCTTCAAATAGTCTGTACTAATACCTGTACTTTGAAGTTAAATCAACATTACAGCGAGTTTCAGTTACTTGCCTATCCTAAAACATAAATGTCTGCCTAGCAACTGAGCAACCCAAGCCGGTGATTGGATTAAAAAACAGTGGACATGTAATCGTTTGCTTTCTAGGAGGCTTTTAAAAAAGTAAAATCCTCAAAGTTTTTCTATATTTTATCATAATTTGTTTTATAGCCTGAAGTGAGTTTGGGAGAAACTACAAGCAGTTTGTATCGCTCGCTATTACCGAGTCTGCCGCGCGCTGAGATAAAGTCACATGACTTCCTGAAAAACCTGTGACTGTGACGAGCCTCTGTCCTCAAGCGCATGAGCACAACTGACATCAAGTGGTCATTAATAATTTGATTATGCTATCATGAAGCTGAAATGCGGTGAATCATACTGCTGAAAATCACCAGCTTTTGTAATTTTAGAGACATTTTGTAAATAAAGATGTATGTGTTTTAATATCTAGCCTAAGTGATTGGCCTTTATTAATGCACAGTTGTAGATTGTCTGAATGCACAGTATGAAAACTTAAAATGTATCTGTTTAGAAAAACGGGCAATCATCTAGCCCTAGGCAGAGTTTGTCAAGCTAAAACATTAATTACTTTTCTGTGTCACCGTCTTAAAAAAGGAGGCCTATGATAGATTTGACAGTTTTAACAATTTCTGTTTGATTTATGTTTTGATAAGCTAGACTACTAGGCTACTTATTTTTCACCAATTCTTTGAATTTAAGTCTTTTAAGATTCTCCTGTCTCTCTATTGTAGAGCTGTAAATGAACTTTATCTCTGATTATAGTAAGAAGGATTCAGACCTTCAAAACATCTTTTAACAGTTTATCTACAGAGAAAGTATCAATAATCAACTGTATCAATTTTGGTACAACCTTATCATTGTATCAAAAGAATCTTCACATATTAATTGCTTTTTTTTTTTAGATTTTATGTTTACCTGTATGTATAGGCTACTTATTTTATTATTGTCTTTATTTTACTGTCAGTTATATATAAATTTATATCTAATACAGATGTATAATAAAATAGTTACTAAAATAAGTAATAAAATAGCAAATTATGCAAGGATGTAATAATCATCATCATCATCATCATTATTATTATTATTATATAAGTATATAATGTATTAATTATTTGCCTGTATAATGTATGAGTTAATTGCTGGATTTTTGAGTGTTTTGTTTTGTTTTATGGGTTGTCACCTTTCTCATACGTGCAAATATTCAGTTGAGAGTATAAGTCAAATTATTTAGAGGAAGTAGGTGGGGTTTGGGAATTTCCGTGTTGTAGCAAGAGTTGTCAACACAAGAGAGCACTGTAGAGTCACCAGTCCGAAAGGAATGAAACGCCTCAATCTAGTCAAACTTCACACACCTGTATCGTCAAGACTAGCGAATCATGTCAGGTAAAATAGACACGTCGACGTTCCTCTTCGACGTCCCGCCGGTGCTGATGGGGTCTTTCTGTAGACTGATGGACAGCGCGGTCGACGGTCTGGGATGGAGAGCTTTAGGTAAAAAAACAAAACGCACTTTACCATCATAACTTTGTACGACCGTTACCTGTCAGTATGAGGTTTCAGCTATGACCATCTATGCTGGATTTTTGAGTGTTTTGTTTTGTTTTATGGGTTGTCACCTTTCTCATACGTGCAAATATTCAGTTGAGAGTATAAGTCAAATTATTTAGAGGAAGTAGGTGGGGTTTGGGAATTTCCGTGTTGTAGCAAGAGTTGTCAACACAAGAGAGCACTGTAGAGTCACCAGTCCGAAAGGAATGAAACGCCTCAATCTAGTCAAACTTCACACACCTGTATCGTCAAGACTAGCGAATCATGTCAGGTAAAATAGACACGTCGACGTTCCTCTTCGACGTCCCGCCGGTGCTGATGGGGTCTTTCTGTAGACTGATGGACAGCGCGGTCGACGGTCTGGGATGGAGAGCTTTAGGTAAAAAAAACAAAACGCACTTTACCATCATAACTTTGTACGACCGTTACCTGTAAGTATGAGGTTCAGCTATGACCATCTTATCAATTACTCTCTGTATTTCTTGTATGTGGAAATGTGTCAATGTTAAATAGCCCATTGAAAATGCTGTTCAAGCCTTTTTGAACGCTGTAAATTATAATTGGTCGAAACGTAATTAGTTGGTCCTGCCAGTGCAAGATGGTCATTAGTTGGTCCAGACTAGTCATTATCTAGTCCAAGATGGTCTACCACCAACAAACCAGGTTCTAGTTGGTTGAGTCCACCAAAGGTTGGTTTTCAAACTAATGATCAGCTTGGACCAGCTAGAAACCCAGGCAGCTTAAGCCAGATGTTTTCAACAGATTTTTTTTTTAATGTATTTATTTTTTCCAAAACTGTTCTTCATCACCGTTTGATTCCTCACAGCTACTCACATCCTTCCCAGTCAGCTGGAAGTGAGATGCGTTGAAATGTACGTGGCTGCTGGGAAAAGTCCGACCCAAGAGCTCATGTGGTTGTGGGCCCAGCAGAACAAAACCGTAGGGGATCTGCTGAAGGTTCTGGATAAGATGGGTCATGCTCGAGCCAGGAGTCTTTTCCAATCACAAGGTAACGTCTTCATCTTAAGACTCTAATTCTGGTTGTTGTGTTTCCCTTTGCGAAAATGTACAGTACCATGCTAACTGTTGGCTATGCCAAAATAGCTACTCTAGTTATTGTAGACAGTAATTTACTAAATAAAAATAATTTTGAAAGGCAAAAAGAGTCTGAAAAGTATCATTTACAGTCTAATTTATTGTTGTATTAGTAGTGGCAAGTAACTACACTATAAAAAAAAATTGTTTAAACTTAAAATAATTTGTTACCCTGCTGACTAAAATTTAAGTCAACTAAAATATCCAAGTTGTCACTTACTTAACATTAAGTAACGTAAAATTTCAAGTTAACACAATTTAACAAGATTGTTCTCGTGAGTGCGGATCATAATTTCCTATACTAAGTAACTCAACAGATTGACGCACCAAAATAAAAAGATCAAGTAACGCAAGAGCGCAGTGCAAACGACGTTGTTAAGTTAACACAATTTAAAATTTTTAGTCAGTGAGGTAACAAATTATTTTAAGTTGAAACAATTTTTTTTACAGTGTAATATATAGGTGGAAACTATTGTAGGGGTTGTTTACATTTTACTGCCTCATTTTAACTTCCTCTTTTAAGTCATAGAAGCTACAGTATCTATACCATATAGCATTATTATAAAGTATATTTTAATTTAAAGAGGAAACTGACAAACCTAAATATGACATGAACTGTAGTGAAGCAAAACAAAACATGTGATTTAAATAACCACAGCTGTGCATGTAAACCGCAGTGCAGTTCTAACAATCGTATCACCCGCAAAACCACAATTCATCGGCACACAACTGAAACTGCTAGTGATACTGCTATGAAACCACTGTATAACGAACCTTAACCAAACATATTTAATTATTTTCTAGACTCCTGCATGCTGAAGTCATCCTCGCCCACTCTCTTTGCCACGGTAATGTCTTTTTTGATTCTGTTATCAACCTACAGATTTTTAAAGCAGATGCTGGTCAGATGCTTGACTTTATTCTGGTTTAGGCGTGTTAGAATACAAAAAAATGTGCAGTCGCTAAATGAGCAGTTTTGGTTTTACTTATTTAGTTACATTATGTTTAGATATTATGTTTTCACATTCACCCTGTATTTTGTATTTTTAATTTTTTAATCAGCATCTGCCAAACACTGAGGAATCCTGTCAAATCTCACCTCTTAATCCAGAGTCTGTTTCTGTTAAAGGTAATTTGTACAAGTGCATTTAAAATTGTTTTTCACTGTGTTTGTGTCAGTTAGCATTATTGTACATGTAGCTGTGTTCAGTACTAACTGTAGCTGTCTTAAAGGGGTCATATGATGCGATTTCAATTTTTCCTTTCTCTTTGGAGTGTTACAAGCTCTTGGTGCATAAAGAAGATCTGTAAAGTTGCAAACACTAAAGTCTCAAAACCAAAGAGATATTCTTTATAAAAGTTAAGAGTTAACCACACCCTCCTAAAACGGCTCGTTCTAACACGCCCCCACATACCTACGTCACGATCTGGGAAAATTTGCATAACGCCGCCCAAATGTTCACGCAAACAAAGGCGGCGTAACTTTTATTCTCGCTGTAGTATTGTTGACGCTGCAGCCATGTCCTGAAGACGCTGTGTGCTTCGTTGTGAAAGCGAAACTACATCAACTTTCACCATGGACAAAGCGGAGTCCAGCCCGCCTCAGCTCACTCTATACAGGCCTCAGCGCACGCTAAGCCGGGGCTTCCCCTCACGCTAGGCCGCTGTGTTTTTCGTTGCCACTGATGATTCAAACGCGAGTTTTGGGCAGTAGAGTAGCACTTGTTGTTTGTCATTTCTCCAATCACAAATGCAGACAGAGTTTTATGTTTACGCGGCGCGATGCAACGCAACGCGTAAAAAGACAGTATAAGTCATTATAATCAGTAATTATGTCCCCACTGGATGCAACAAATGCCTCGTTTGTAATGGGTTTTAATGTTTATGTCTCGTCGCTCCGGCCGGACACGGCATCAACAGTATGGTGAGGGGCGTAACATTATCGTCTCATGCTTGAGGTATTCGGCCAATCACAACGCATTGGATAGCTGGCCAATCAGAGCACACCTCGCTTTTCAGACCGATTAGTTTTGTAAAAATCGACGCGTTTCAAAAAGGCGGGGCATAGAGGAGAAATAATAATGTACAGTATGTGGAAAATAATGCGTTTTTTAACTTTAAACCGCATAAACACATTTCATTACACCAAATACACAAAATCATGTTCTTTTTAGCAGCATCATATGACCCCTTTAATAGATATTAGGTGGAAATTTCCATTTCTACTTTGAGTGGTTTCATAAGGATATGAGAATTAAACCTTATTTGTCCATCTCAGGTGAAAAACAGAAGTATTTCATCACATATAATGACGTCATAGAGGGAACGAGACATTTCCACCAGGACTTAAAAATCGGAGCAAGTGCATTCGCCGAGGTCTACTGCGGAAAATGGGGAAACGGGTCTTTTGCTGTGAAAGTTTTTAAACAGGTCATAGTCTATTAATATCTCAAAACGTTACGCAAGTCATCTTTTTACAAATTGTGCGCAGAGCAAGTACTGACCTAGTGTTAATTTTCACATCTTTTTATTTATTTATTTATTTTTTACATTAATCGGCCATTCGAATTTACCATTATAATTGTTTTTTTCTATTATTATTATTATTATTATTATTATTATTATTATTATTACATTAATCTGCCATTCTATTATTGTGTTTTTTTCTGGCAATTGTTCTATTATATATTAATAATAAAACAATATAATAAAAAATAAAAGACCATTATAAAATTGTTTATTATTATTATTGTTATTATTACATTCATCTTCCATTCTATTATTGTATGTTCTTTTCTGGCAATTGTTCTATATTAATAATAAAATAATATAATAAAAAATACAAGAACATACTACTACTACTAATAATAATGTACTAATTATTTAATTAATTGCTGGACATTATTTTACTATAGAAAATGGGGAAACGGATCTTTTGCTGTGAAAGTTTTTGTACAGGTCCTAACTAATTAATATCTGATTTCACATACATATATCATGCTGTTTTGAAAAACACTGATCGCATTTTGTATTATTTTAACAGGGAAACAAAGCTAATTGGAAGGCATTGTGGGAAAAATTCACCAAAGAAATTGAAGTTCTACAACTGTAGGTTCAGTAAATGGTTGCTTGATAATATTCCAATGACTTTTCAAATGGTGTTTATCATTTTTCCATGAATCTCATTTTTGCCTGCTTAGCTACCAGCATCCTAATATCTTGGAGTTATGGGGCAGCTTTTCAGAAGCAGATCGCTTCTGTTTAGTTTATCCGTACCTTCATAACGGATCACTGTTCCACAGGCTTCATGAGGTAAATCATCTGCCAGCAAACTGTAACATGTTTCATCATAGCAGTCTAAAGTTGAAGTTTTTTTATACTCTTGTCACAGGAAGTTCAGAGGCCTCGATCATGGCAGGAAAGGCTGAACATCATCAAAGGCACCGCAAAGGCAGTCAACCATCTACACACTGCACAACCGTGCATGGTTATTTGTGGAAACATTACGAGGTGCCAGTGTGAAGCCATATCTACAGCTTCTAGATGCCCAGTGAAGATGATGCATTGAAATGAGCTTGCTTTGTGTTGTGTTGTTCACAGTTCAAACATACTCTTGGATGAGCACCTGCAGCCCAAATTATCAGATTTTGGATTAGCTTGTCTCAGACCTCACTCTGTCGACCAGAGCTGCACTATAGTCATGGATACAGCTTCTCATAGCAACCTTTGCTATCTCCCAGAGGAGTACATCCGTGATGGCAAGCTGTCAGTCAAACTTGACGTGTACAGCCTTGGCATGGTGAGTGCAGCATCCTGTTTAAAAAATGATATCCGGAGCCAGGTACAATTTGTACAAATAAAGATTTATGTCTGCATTTTAATGCTAATGATTCAGCTGCAGAATACTGGCTATTAAAATTTATTTCTCATTTACTATTGGCCTGTCATATATATATATATATATTATACATACAAGAAACTTGAGACAGATTGACAGATCATGTGACACTGAAGACTGAAGTAATGATCACAGAAATAAGTGATATTTTAAAATATATTAAAATGAAAATTATTATTACTACTACTTGTTTTAAATTGTAATATTATTTAATTATAAATAGTATCATTACTATTTTCATTACATTTTATTTGTATAATTTCATTATTTAATGACTTTTTTTTTTTACATTTTGAGTTTTTTTTTTTTTAATCCGTTGATATAATTCATACTTTACATAAGGGATAGTTCACCCAAAAATGAAAATTCTGTTATTAATTACTCACTCTCATGTTGTTCAAACCCGTAAGACCTTTGTTCATCTTCAGAACAAAAATTAAGATATTTCTGATAAAACCAGAGAGCTTTCTGACCCTGCATAGACAACAACGCAACTACCACGTTCAAGGCTCAGAAAGGTAGTAAAGACATCATTTTATTTCTCATTTACTATTGGCCTGTGATAACTGGCCCAACATAATTCAGCTTTTTTTTTTTTTTCCTTACATTTCTTAAAAATTTTATTTTTATGCTTGTAGGTTATATTAGAGACATGTACTGGACAGAAGGTGAAACAAGAGTCAAGAAAAAGCCTGTTTTTGGTAAGAAGTAAGAATCTACTTGAGGAATAAAAAATGTTACTTGCCAAAACAATATAGACATATCACTTTAAAAGGGATAGTTCACCCAAAAATGAAAATTCTGTTATTAATTACTCACTCTCATGTTGTTCAAACCCGTAAGACCTTTGTTCATCTTCAGAACAAAAATTAAGATATTTCTGATAAAACCAGAGAGCTTTCTGACCCTGCATAGACAACAACGCAACTACCACGTTCAAGGCTCAGAAAGGTAGTAAAGACATCATTAAAATAATCGTGGTACTGTCGTGGACACGTGTTCATTGGCACAGAAGAGAAGAAATTGTTGAATAAAGTCATTATTTTTGTTTTCTTTGTGCGCAAAAAGTATTCTCGTAACAAACAGTGATGTCACATGGATTATTTTAACAATGTCTTTACTACCTTTCTGGGTCTTAAATGTGGTAGTTGCATTGCTGTCTATGCAGGGTCAGAAAGCTCTCAGATTTCATCAAAAATATCTTAATTTGTGTTCCAAAGATGAATGAAGGTCTTACGGGTTTGGAACAACATGAGGATTAGTAATTAATGACAGAATTTTCAGTTTTGGGTGAACTATCCCTTGAATATAATTGAACTTCGCCTTTCACTATCTAATGCCATTGCATTTCTTTAGAGAGATGTACTGCATTCAGAGTTTGAGGAAAAAGGCTCGGTGGATGCCTGTCTGCGGTTTTTAGATCCCAAAGTTGAGCACTGGCCTGCTGCTGTGGCACTTTGTCTGCTCCGAATCGGATTAGAGTGCACAGGCAGCAAAATGCGAGTCAGGCCGAGCATGGAAATGGTTTGTAAATATTCTCATTTATGCAAACATGTACACATATAAACTTATATAAACTTTATTTTATTCCTCTTCAGGTGCTTCAGAGACTAAACCAACTTCTTCCCATGCCTGCACTGCCTGAGGACCAGCCGCACACTCTAGATGATACAGTCCCTCTTCAGCAGCCATACAATGGCCACAGTCTGCGTCTAAGTTTCCCCATTGAAGTTGATGAAATGTACAGCCCACTGGAGGAACCGCAACCTCACAGAGTTCCCAATCTGGCAGAACCCTGCGAGTGCAGCCAGTCTGAGGTCACTTTCTTGAGTGTTGGAGATCCCAACTGGTCGCATTCCCTCAGGGAATGTCTTCAGGAAAATGACAGAGTGGTTTCAGCATCACAAAGTTTGCAGTCAGACTCTGCAGCTCGTCTGGACTTATATGGGAGCTGGCCTGTGGAGTGCAGCTGTAGCACTGGAACCGAAGCGCAGGGGTGTGAGGACTGCTGTGCGAATGGCTTCAGTCAGTCTGTTTTATATGTAACTCTAGGCAAGTAGAGGCAAGGGAGCATTCACAGAGAAATCTGTCTAGAAAGTGTCAAACTTCTTTGTCAGTACAAACTAAATTATGTTCAAGCAGGTTCAGAATTAATATCCAATATTTTTCTTTTTTAGATGATGATGCCCAGCCCTCTCAGAATGGCATCTCAAATCCAGCAAAAGAGAAAATAAGGAATAAAATTCATCTGTACAACCAGGGGTTAATAAAAACTGAAGAACTTCTTTCGCTAAAGTCAGAGTGATTCAGCAATAGGTTGGATATCTCCACAAAAAAATAAACTCTGGGATTTTTATCAGCAGTGGGGAGTGTTGGAGCTCATTTTGTTTGAACGTTTGTTTGTTTGTGCTGCTTTTAAAAATATTTGAAGATATTTTAACTGTATTTCTATATTTATCTGCTTATAAATATACATAACTTATTCCCAAACTGAGTTTTTAACATTAAAAAGAAGATAAAAAGTGGATGTGAAGATGCTACCAAAAGGATTAAAAATATTAACCACAATATATTTTACGCAGACCTGCAACTACTGTCACTTTGGAGGGTGGAGATAATAGTTTATTTTAGCCTGTTACTTCTTTGTAATTCGTTAAAGCAATTATTTCAAAGAGTACGATCTGTCAGAAACACTTCCCGGTGTTCCCACTTCCTTATAGTGCCTACAAATCTCCATGCTTCAGTGAAGCTCTCTAAGTTTGTTTTTGACGACTGGATTAATTGAGGAAACACAAGGGGCTTTTGATCTAATCTATGTACGTACAAATGTTTAAAATAATGTACAATGTTCAAACCATAAGTAAAGAAACAAATTAAACTTTACGGAGACTTTTATTTTGGGAATATGATGCAGAATGATCTGAAGCCGCGGTCACACTAGACTTCGAGCATGCGAAATTCGTTCGGACGGTGCTGCGAAATATCCTCACTAGTTATAATTATTTTCTATTTAAGTGATTACAATCAGTCACACGTATAGTTAATCAAGTACACACAGAATGTCGCTGCGAACGCGAAGTACCTTGCTTGAACAAACCATAACTGGTTACATTCTATCAAACGATGTGGATGATACGGAGCCCCTAAAGCAGGGGTGCCCAAACTCGGTCCTGCGCAAAAGTTTTGCGAGGGAACGCAAAAGGGAACGCAAAAGTTTTGCGAGGGAACGCAAAAGGGAACGCAAAAGTTTTGCGAGGGAACGCAAAGTTTCTCGAGAGAACGCAAAAAAAAAAATCCTCCCACCCCGAATTTTTTTCCCACCACCATGTCCCTTTGGGTGCTCCGTAGGATGATGACGTAGAAAACGAAGATGAAAAAGAGGAAGTACAGACAGAATTTTTGGACATGAAGGAGGTGAACTCAGTCTCATCTGGAGGAAAAGTGTTTAAGTTCTCCGTGCCGGCGTACAAAGAAGGTATATTAGGCTAACTAATAAACAGACAAACTTTCAAAGCAGCTATATGCTGTTTAACCCATTTGTTTCCTAACTAAACAATTTTTGGCTAAATGAAATATATATTCACACTGCAGTCTTTTGTCTGAAGTCTTTCGATTGTCATAGTAAGAACACAAATGTGTGGTGGTTCAGCGTATAAGAGTTGTTTTAAAAACTTAAAATCGGTTACGTTTTCAATGCTAAATAAATAATAACAAGTTACTTAATTGTAGTTATTTAGTTCTGGTCAACCCCCCGCCCCGCACCCACCACCATTTAGTTAGTTTACTTAACATTCTAAGTAAATTAAATTAATTACCAAACGAATACAAATACCAAACCAATTCGATGCACAAATATGAATTTAGTAAACCTTGCCATGTAATTATGTAAATGAAAGAAGTCTATAATGACATTCCCAATATGTTTTAAACGTTTTTTTACAATTAAAATAAATTCATGGAATATGATGCATTTGATTAGTATTATAGTATGATAATTTACAATACTTCAGATAGAGGTATACGACATTTAAATTTTATCCATATTTTATTGTTTTCTAGACGAATGTTTGCTGATGCCATTATTCATCTTTTTAAATGTATGTTATGCAATAGGCCTAAATATTTAGATTATTGATTGCTGTCTTTTTGATAACATTAAGAAAAGACAAAAAGGTAAAACGTAGTTAGCCTAATTATTGCTAAATAATGACGTTACCATGTTAATGGTGGAGTTGAGGGGCTCATTGGCGCCCCTTCAGCTGGTGGTGCTCTAGGCAACTGCCTAGTTCTCCTATGCCTAGAAACTTATTTATTATATTTAGAGCGTACACTTTTATAAGTAAAAGTAACATAAAATTTACATTGTTACATGTTAAATTCTCTTGCTGTTGCATCTCATACCTGAAAGACAGACTAAGCTGTTGCAATTGTACATCATTTTCATTTTTTGCAGTGTCATTCATGGCTTATAATGAGACTGAGGGTTAGGAGCCGTTTTCACCTTTGTGATCCGTGGTGGGAGGTAACCTGCACAGTTCGCCGTGGCAATAAGCGCAAGTTTTCTACCATCCCCTCCAGCTATCCCTCCTACAGTCTCCGCACCAATCTGAGTTCAGAGGACCAGTCACTTGTGTCTCTTTTTCTTAAAGCATGTGGCGCAAAACCCGGGTTTGTTATGAGCTTTATGGACTTTTTGTCCAAAAACAGACACGTGGTGGAGCTTATCAATGTGCTGGATGCGCTGCAGGATTTTGAAGATTCAGCACCAAAGCATAAAGCTGTGGCTAAAGAGCTCAAGTCAAATGTCATTAACTCAGGTTGGACCACTCATCACATATTTTCATAATACTTAGAACAATTTAGCACTTTCAATAACTTATTGAAGGACCACTCCAACGTCTGCTTAAGTAGATTGTATTTGAAGTGATCTGTCCACCTTATTCTTCAATGCTGAAGTAAGCTTATGGGCGAGACTTCTAGTTCTTTAGCCACTATAGGGAAATAACGAGAAGAATAACAAAGTGATGTAAACGGTAAAACTGGTTGCACTACAAACCAGTGTGTTCATAATTAAGATAATATATTAAAATAACATTGAAAGACACAACAATTTGCAATATCAAGCAGCAAAACAAGCTGTTTTGTACAGCTAAAAATAGCTGGACGCAGATGAGACCGGAAGCCAGACCCATAAAATTTACAAATGGCTGCGCCTACTCTTACGGAAAAAATAAGGTGGATATAAGAAAATATTTTGTTACAATTTAAGAATTTGACTAAAATATTTATCGTAAAATAAAGACTCATAGTGTCATTAGAATGTGAAAGAATAAAAGTGTGTGTGCCGTTACCCCGGAAACCCTGTAAACAAAGCAGCTGCACTACTTTCTTTTTTTGAATCGTGTTTAAATGATTTAAACAGTCATTCAGATTTGTGTATTTGCTATGGTGTTCATCACAGTGCCAAATACTTAAATATTTAGACTTAATAGGTTATTTATTTTCAAACTTTTTTTACATTTTAATCTGGACTACAACATGCCCTAGATATTGTTTGAAAGTGTTTTGATTCTTTATTGTTCGGTCACACTTTACATTAGAGCTTCAGTAGTTAACGTTATTTAATTCATTAGTTAACATAAACTGCCAATGAAAAATTCTTCTGAACATTCATAAATCTTAGGTAATTACAATATTTAATAACAGGTTGTTAAAATCGAAAGTTGCAACTGTGTTATTTAATGAGCTAACATGAACTAAGACTTGTATTTTTTAAACAAAGATTAATAACTTCTGTAGCAAATGTAGCTATTGCTCATTGTGAATGTTAATGCATTAACTAAGGTTAACTAATGAGGTCTTATTGTAAAGTGATACCTATTGGTCTTTATAGTTCTTTTGCACTTTAATCTGTGTAAAACTTTTAACTTTATAAATTTTTCTGTATTGCTTTGTTGCATTTAAATGTTCAGTTATTTTTGTTATAAGAAAAAAGTTATTAAACCTGTTATACTGTATTATGACAGCACTTTTTTTTAAAACTAAATTTCAACACCGTGATGATACCGTATACCGCGATAAAAGCATTAGCAATTAATCGCAACATGAAAATTTGATACCGGCATATCCCTAATATATATATATATATATACTGTATATATATATATATGTATGTATGTACACACACACACACACACATAGTTTTAAAGTTATAATACAAAATGTAAAATAATTAACATTTTATTAAAATAGAATTTGCATATAACATTATTAAAATATATTTTAGTGATGTTATGTAAAGATGAATTGATATATTTATTACACTCCTTTCAAATGATTAAAAATGTGTATCTTCAGTTAGATTGTTATATAAACATCCTGTAATTAATGATTTTTACACAAATCAGTTCTTTGTCGATTTCTTATCTGGCATGACTGTTAAAAATGATATTACTGTGCTTGTTGTTGTTAATTTTGTCCTGAAAAACAGTTGCTTGGACACGTGTGAGAGTTGCCAGAAAGTACCCTCAAATCATGAAATACTTGCCAACATTGTTACCAGGCCAGTTTATGGACATAATAAGCAATGGAAAGATGAAAAACTCACAGGATACCACTGAAGAAACTCCAGAGCAGCAGAGTAACACACACGTATTGGAGAATCTGGAGCAGTTAATTAAGACTGATGTTTGGAAGTTGGGCTTCAACTATGTAAGCACAAAGCTGTCTTCTTGTTTTTCTCCAAAATCCATAATCTGTTTTTTTTTTTTCATCCACCTCAGTCCTTCAGCCTGCTCTACTTGTCCGTCTATTCAAACTTTAAGCTTTTAAAACAGTTCACTTTCAGATAAAGCTTTCCTTCACTAATTTTTGGATGTTGCTGAAACATTTTTAATAAATATTATCTATTGTTTGGTATCTTTTTTTATCTGGTTGTTGTCTCAATGTTATCGTATTTCTGACAGATCATGTTTAGAGAATTCCGTATGATCAGATGTGAAGCAAAGCTTGAGGCTTTTGAGGCTTGTAATTTGCTCAGCCGAATGACTGAGGAGCAGCGTAACGGCTTACAATTGTATGCGAGGCTGAAAGACTACTGCAGAGATACTGGCAGCACATACATTGAACAGAAGATGCTGCTGGAGAAAATGCAACAGTGGAAAATTTAAGATGCAGGGTTCTTGTTCCTTCACAAGCATGGCGTGCTGATACAGGAGAACAACAAGGTGGCACTTCACAACTTCTTCAGCTACGAGAAAGGCATTGTTGCATGCTTGAGGGCCCTGATTGAGGGAGAACCCTGGATGATCCACTTGGATGTGAAGGAGGTTCTTCAAAGAGCTGCAGTGGAGAGATTAAAGGAGATGGCCTGTGATGACTTAAATGACTCTGCTATAGAGTTAGACAAGGATCATGTGCGAGCAGCAGAAATTATATGTGCCAACCCGGTGACGGTGATCAGTGGGAAGGGTGGCTGTGGGAAGACCACATTGGTCGGTCTGGTGTTTAAGGAGGCCATGGAGAAACAGACCAGCAAGAGTGACAGTGATGAAAAGCCTCCTATTGAAGTTCTCCTCACTGCTCCTACAGGGAGAGCTGCTTCAATTCTTACTAAAAGAACCGGCTGCACTGCTTATACTTTGCACCAGGTATAGCCACATTGCACAAGTACAGTCAAATAAATGTTCATTTGACTCCTGCATGATGTTCCTTTTTGTGTGTGTTCATCTTTTTCAGGTTTTATGGAGCTTCATGAACAGAAAAAAAGAAGAAAATGGAAATCTTCAAGAATGGAAGTTCTCGAAGGTGCGGGTGCTGGTGGTCGATGAGGGGAGCTTGGTGTCTGTTCAGTTCCTTCACTCTATTCTCAGCATGCTTACCAAACACGCAGAACTCCAGAAGTTCATCTTTTTGGTTAAAAGCAAATTGCATGTGTAACAGATTTCAATAATGGAAATAAACAGCTGTATTTTGTTCATTTTGTTTTGTGTCTGCAGGAGATGTGAGACAGTTGCCCAGCATTGAGCCTGGAAACACACTGCACGATCTGTTTGAAGGTCTCAGGAATGTCCGGTGGGCTATTGAGATGTGGACCAACCATCGTGCCGAGTCTGAGCTCATCGTCAGAAACGCTGGACTGTGAGCAGATAGTTTGTACTCTAAACATTTGATTAGAAAATAAAGAGCACTTTATTTTACAGTCCTGTTCCGCATACTTACTATGCACTTATTATAGCAATTACAATAACTGGGTAATAACTAGGCACTAACCCTGAACCTACCCCTAAATCTAACTTTACTTTTGGGGTATGTACACTTTAAGTACACTGTAGGTACAAATATTAATGCTATTTCTTGCTGAATCCTAATAAAAGTTTAGTACTCATACACAGTGTTGTTGTTATATTTTTATTTATAATCTTTCAGCATCTCGGAGATGGGTAAGAAAAGACATTACAGTCCTCTGGAGTTTGATGCCACCATAAACATGACAAGACCCTCCACAGTGCCATCTGACAAAAGGTTCATTTTTGTCAAAATCAGTGAGAATCATGATGGTAAGTGAGCAGTTTACAACATTATGACATGTTATAATTAGAATGACATGAAATGTTTTGTTGATTACTGTTACAAACAGAAACCGCTCTAATGATCAAAACTGGTATTGAAATATTTATTTGATGTGCATTTTCAATATATTTTTTGTTGCTTAGCTCTCCAGGAAGCCATTAAATTCTTACTCAAGGAAACTCCTGGTCTCAAAGATCATAAATCATCATCACATCACATTTATGAGGTAAGATTTCATTCAAAGGTTAATAAAAGAGGTGATATCCTTAAACTGCTTCTCATGTTTACATTTAAATCATCTTCGTTGCTCAAAGGGAAACCTACTTGGAAAGAACCATATGTAAACAGTATGTTGCTCACTGATGAGACGTTTTGACACTAATCATATTTAAAACTCCCAGTCTGGCCTCCTGTCACTTACAACTCAAAAACTTGCATCGCAACAAATGAATGGTAACCTAGAATTATTGCTGTTGCTTACAGGAGGGACTGTCAGTTGATCAATGAGGTTTGCTGCAAGCATTATTCAGGTCATGTTACAAAGTAAGTAAAATCATAATACTTTCAATTTTATTGGTTCCCTTTTTAACAGTTTGTATACATATTTTGTTTCCGTTAGGACTCATGAAAATAAAATATACTTTCAAGTGGGGGATAAAGTTTGCTGCACAAAGAATGGCTTTATCTCAGAAACAGATAATGAGAACATGCAAGAAGAGCCTGCACATGATGTTGCTGGAACTTCCCAAGATATTCCAAGTACCCAAAGAAAAAATGAACAGAAGGAAATGAAAAAAGAAAGAATGTGCAATGGGGAAATTTTCTTCATTAAAGCGGTGAAGTGTTTGGAAAAATGTCTTGATTTTAAGTTTTATTGTTTTTTTTTACAATGCCAAAAAGTCTTTAATCTGAAATATCCGATGTTAAAGTAAACTGACATCAATTTCTGAGCAGTTAGAGTAATTACATGAATTTGATTGGTGCATTTTTATGATATTTTACATCCAATCACAGGATGTAACTGAGGAGAATATGGGAGCAAGATGCAAAACAAGACACTACTTGACCCTAGATGATGAAAACAGCCATGTGGTGACTTCTAACTACAATGAACTACAGAAAGAGTGTAAACTGCGCCATGCTTGGGCAAGAACCATTCACACCTTTCAGGTCTCCAGTTCACACATACACTCTGGATGCTCTTTGTTTAAGAATTAACACCTAGTATTAGCATCTGTCTCTAATCATGTTTTGTCTTCACTTTAGGGCTCGGAGGCTGAAACAATTGTGTACGTTCTTGGAAATACCTTTGTTCAAAACTGGCAGCACGTATACACTGCAGTGACGCGCGGTCAGAAGCGTGTGTATGTGGTGGGTAGAGAGCATGATCTAGCAGGAGCCATTGAGAAAAGGATCACCCCTCGTAACACGCGATTGCGTGGCCGTGTCAAGGAGATTGTTGCCCAACAAGATTTTGAAGACTCTTTCACTCAGTCTGATTGAGCGAACTAATAAAGGTGACAGAGTAAAACATCTGTAAATGATCAAAAGTACATTGATATTGTTTTTAACCTATGACCTACTCTTGCTCTAGCAAACCGCTTCAGAAGAGCCTCCATTGGAAAGCACAAGCTGAAGCTCCAAATCTCACAGCAAGGAGCTTCCCTGACAATTCCTTATTCAAGATCTAATTTAAACCAGTGCAAATACAAAGTCTCAGGATGTTGACTTTAAAACAAATATGCTGTAAATTGAAAGAAACTATTTAATACTCTGCACTATTTCTATTTCAGTAATCATATAATCAATTTTCTTTTTATTATTGTTAACTTTCTGAAATTAGGTAGTCTTAAGAATGCGTTTGTATAACTGATTATGCTATTGACATTATGATTGGCACTGTCTCCCCCAGGTATTTGAATATTCCTGCATGTGATAATTATATGCTTATAATGTTCCAAATATTAATCATGTGAGTTTTTTGTGTTAAGTTTGAATTATGCTTTTTATTACAATATAATATATTTGTTCTCACCTCTGCATCCACTCTATTCTACTTTTTGACTGGATATTCTAACGGTTTTTGATGGCATGTTTTTATTTTATTTTTTATTATTACTTCACATTTCAGCACAATTATCAGTTCACAATGAACATTAAATCAATATTAAGAATGATTAAAATAATTTATGTTGATGTCTGTATTAATCACATTTCAAATACACTCGTTCACGTTATTATCTTTGTGCTATTTTTATTCTCCCCTTGGTTTGTTATAAAAATATAAGTTGCAGCTGCAGATTTATCGAGCTTGAAAGATTACATTTGGGACCAGAAAGAAAATGATAATAATTACATATATAATTATTAGTTTAATATAGGCTTATTTAGTTTTTGTTTGACCTTTTTTAAAAAAAAATAATATTATACAATACGTTTTGCATGCAACTAATAAATAAAAATGAAATACATTTCTAAACTTCTATAAATGCATTTTAGTTTTTTAATAATATGCCTGATACTTCTGTTTATTTTTGACTTGTTAGTTTAGTGATTCCATTGACAGGAAGCTGTAAATAAACTGATCGGACTTTTATTTTGGCGTAATGCGATTTGGGTATTGTTGACTGTTTACAGTCACGAGTCAAGAAAATGAGCCGCGAACTGTCGAAATCTTCAAACATGGCGCTGCAAAGTCCCACCGCCGGATTAAAAACCATAACTGGTTACATTTTACCAGAACGTCACGTTGTACAGTCAAGCCAAGAAGATGTTTCAGAAAGTGAAGATGAAGAGGAAACACAGCCTGAGTTTCTGGACATGAAAGAGATGGATTCTGTTTCATCTGGGGGAAACATGTTTAAATCTTCCGTGCTAGCGTCAAAAGAAGGTAAAACAACACATTTACTAACAAACATTTGTTATTCTTTGATTGTGTATTTGTTTAATGATCACAAGGTGAGAAAATGAAACCGTTTTTGTTTTAAACATAGCTGTGGATAGAAAATACATAAAATGTTTTTTACAGTTTACTTCGCTAGTCAGGTAACCATGTTTACGTTTTACACGGTTGCAGGTAACATAGAAACCATGTTTATATTTTGCATTGTAATAAGAAACAAAGTATCCATATTTACATACGACGTTTTTTATGTGGTAAATTTGGGGTAAAAGTATTCATCATAAAACATAACAAATGTTATACTTTTTGTATTTTGTATTTCATAATGTATTTTCCCGTGGACTGTTATCTTCTTGTATGACATTTTTTTCGCTTTCAAACACGTTTGCTTAATTTGTAATTTCCTCTCTTAAATTGTTATTGTAATTTTTTTAATTGTAAAACAATTTTATTTAAAAGCTCTTCATTTTTATATTTTGAATAACCTGTGAACACCAAAATAATCATGGCACATCACTGACCTGCAAGTAGTGATAGGTTTGTATATTATTTACTTTGTTACAGGTATCTTATTGTACAATCTAACTGTTACAAGAAAACGTAATCATATGTAAAGGTTACGTAGTTACAAAGAAGCCTGTTTACAGTTTTCACTGTTAAAATTAATCTTATTTACAGATAATGTTGTTATAAAAAACGTTTAGTACAATTCACACTGTTATGTCTAAATTCAGTTCAAATCAACTTGTCATTTTGTCTCACTTCTTCAAGATAAGTAAAGCTTATTTGTACTCTTGTCACTTGTATTATTTTTGTTTATATACATATAGTATTTGCTTAGGGACCAAAAGGCCTCATGCTTGTCTTATCATCTTCTTTTGCAGTGCCATTCATGGCCGGTAATAAGACGTATCGGGTTGATGGCCGTTTTCCCCTCCATGATCCCTGGTGGGAGGTTACCTGTACAATTCGCCAAGGCCGGCACAAAAATTATGTCAAAGGCTTCCCCTCCTACAGACTCCGCACTGATCTGGGAACAGAGGGCCGGTCACTTGTGTCTCTCTTTCTTAAAGCATGTAGGGCAGAACCTGACTTTGTTAACCTGTTTATGGAGTGGTTGCCCAACGACAGACATGTGGAGCCTGTCAATGTGCTGGACATCCTGCAGGATTTTGAAGATTCATCTCCTGAGAATAAAGCTGTGGCTGAACAGCTCAAGTCAAATGTCAATCGCTCAGGTTGGAAATGTATACCATGTTTACTTCTATAATTTGTAGTGACACGTAAAGTGATTTTTGTTAGAATATTAAATTTTGCAACAATTCAAAACATGTTTTGTCGTAAAACAAAGACAGAAGACCCTGGGCACAGCCAGACCTGAAGTAACTTCCTAGAGCTTAATCTGATGCCTGAACCTTAAATATACACTTCTGCATGCATAATGAATATGAAAAAGTGATACTGAAATCATAATCACATCCCTGTTTTTTAAACAAAACAGCGGCTTGGACACACATGAGAGTTGCCAGCTTGTACCCTGAAATCATGAAATACTTACCAACATTGCTGCCAGGCCAGTTTATAGACATAATAAACAAAGGAAGGATGGAACACATGCCAGAAACTTCTGAACGAGATGATTCTACTACAAAAGAACAAAGCAATGCAAATGTCTTGGCCAAACTTGAGGAGCTCATTAAAACTGATGTATGGAAGCTGGGCTTCAATTATGTAAGATGGCTACTCTGGTTGTTTGGTTTTAAATCTTAAGCTTACTTTATTTCCTGCATTATTTTGTATTGTTTAATATGAATATGTATCAAACTTTTTCAACAGATCATGTTTAAAGAATTACATCTGGTCCGGTGTGAAGCACAAATGGAGGCCTTCAAGCTCTGTCGTTTATTTTGGAGTATCCCAGTGCTGCAACGTAATGCCTTGCTGTTGTATACAGAACTGAAAAGACACTGCAGAGCCACTGGTAGCACATACGCCGACCGGGAGCGGCTGGAGAAGAAGATATCGAATGAGACGGGACATCCGGGCGCCTGGGAAGCTTTACGTTTTCTTGTGGAGCAGGGGGTGCTTAAAAGAGAAGGTGACAGGGTGGCACTTCGGAACCTCTTCGGCTATGAGAAAGGCATTGCCGAATGCTTGAGAGGCCTGGTTGAGGGAGACCCCTGGAAGATCCACTTGGATGTGAGAGAGGTTCTTCGCGAAGCTCAACTAGATAGACTAAGGGCGAAGGCCCGTGAAAAACACAGTATGACTCATTCGAGGAAATCTAAGGCTGACGCAAAAACGTCAGTCTCAGAAGCACAAAATGACATTGTTCAGGAGGTTAAGGTTGAGCAGATGGATCTTGCTTTTCTCCAGCCTGGTACTTCAAGCGTGGTCCACCACAATGGAGAAATGACAACATGTGATTCTCCTAAGTCCTATGAAATTACAAAGCTCACCATTAAAGAGGAAAGTGTATCTTCAGACTCAGACTCCTCAAATGACTCCACTTACTTCGACATTGATCCCTCAACTATAGAGTTAGACCCCGATCAAGTGCGAGCAGCAGAAATGATGTGCGCCAACCCGGTGACCGTGATCAGTGGGAAGGGTGGTTGTGGGAAGACCACAGTGGTCAGCCTGGTGTTTAAGGCGGCCATGGAGCAACAGACAAGTGACAGAGAAGAGATGCTGAAGGCCTGTGAGGACTTTCAGAATGACTCCCAGGAGTCCAGTAATGGGCTGCTGTCAGATGTTCACGAGGAGAAAAAAGATAATGAAGGTAGTGACAGTGATGAAAAGCCTGAAGAGGTTCTCCTCACTGCTCCTACAGGAAGAGCTGCTTCACTTCTTACCAAGAGAACCGGTTTCACTGCTTATACTATGCACCAGGTATAGTCTGCGTAACCTAACATAACTTTACATTACATAGAATTTCCTAATATAACCTTACATAACTTAAAAATTAAAAATTACATAAAAACATAAAGAGTAAAAAAATACACTAGATACAATTTAATAACAACTTTACATGGCTTAAACAATAGATGACATAACATTTCAAATCTTACTTCTGCAACATAACATTTGATAACATAGTGTTACATAAAAAATTGTACACTACATAACAATATACACACATTTACTTAACATAACTTTAGAATACATTTCATACATCACACTTGTACAAGGTTTGTCAGTGGTTAATGCACTTTTGCTGTTTTAACATCTGTTTCAGTTGCTATAAATACCTTGTATTAGTTACGTGTATTATGCAAAAATCCCCTTTCTTTTAGGTTTTATGGAGTTTCATGAACACAAAAAAAGATCCAAGTGGAAATCCTCAGGCATGGAAGTTCTCGAAGGTGCAGGTGCTGGTGGTCGACGAGGGGAGCTTGGTGTCTGTTCAGATCCTTCACTCTATTCTCAGCATGCTTATCAAACACGCAGAACTCCAGAAGTTCATCCTTTTGGGTAAAGGCATATTGCATGCATAATATTTTCTTATTTAGGGCTTTTTTGAAATGTATTTTATTGGCAACATTATTCTACAGCTTAAGTACTTCCTGTATTACTAATAAACAAACAAAAACATTTATTTGTGTCTGCAGGAGATGTGAGACAGTTGCCCAGCATTGAGCCTGGAAACGCACTGTACGATCTGTTTGAAGGTCTCAGGAAGGTCCGGTGGGCTATTGAGATGCAGACCAACCATCGTGCCGAGTCTGAGCTCATCGTCAGAAACGCTGGACTGTGAGCAGATAGTTTGTATTCTTAAATGTTTTATGGGGTTATATAAATTTATACAAACTTCCTCATTTTAGTTCCTTTGTGGTTTGCAGACTGTTGTGTGTGTGTGTGTATGTGTGTTTATGTAATATGGACTCAAACCTTTATTTATTAATTATACTGTTGTTATTTCCATAAACTTTCAGCATCTCAGAGATGGGTAAAAAAAAATATTACAGTCCTCTGGAGTTTGATGCCACTGTAAACATAATGAGACCCTCAAAGTGCCATCTGACAAAAGGTTCATTTTTGTCAAAATCTGTAGAGAAAATGATAGATTTGGTAAGTGAGCAGTTATGAAATATGTGAACATTTTGGATGTTTTTTTAGTGCATTTATTCTTTTTATAACACTTTGTTATTATAAGCTGGAACTGTAGGATGATGTGTGGTATTTACACTGTGACTGTGCCTCAGAAGCACATCAATTGCTCATGCAGTAAAGGTGTGAACCTGATGGCCCATACAATCAGAATAACAAAAGAAACACACTTAGATCACATTTTGGTTCCTGTATGTCTAGCATATTGCAGGTTTTCAATGCATAGTTCCTGAAAATACACTTCCTGTCATCTGTGACCCATTCGACACCTTGGGTTGAGATCAATCAATCAATCCAGAAGCTACACAGCCATCTTCAATACATTTCACTCCCCACAAGCACCTCAGTGCAACTTTATTGCAATTAGAATTCGAATACATTGTTGAAATGCCAAATGGGCAAAAAGGTCTATATTTGAAGTTTATTTAATCATATTTTGCTGCATAGACCTCCAGGATGCCATTACATTCTTACTTAAGGAAGGTCCTGGACTGGAGGATCATAAATTGTCACAGTTTGTGGCTTTCAGGAGGTAAGACGGATTACGCTTTGTCACACTATGCTGAGATGACAGTCTTTTTCAGCAAATGTTGATCTTGAAGCTAAAATTGCTGTTCTTATTGTTCACAGGAAGGACTGCGAGTTGATCAATGAGCTTTGTTGCAAACATTATTCTCAACATATTACAAGGTGTGTAAATAGAAGAAGTTAGATTTCTTACAACTAAATAAGTAGGACACTTTCTTTTTTTGTTAATATAAACATTTTAAATTTTCCACAGCTTTATAGGTTACATTTTTAGCAAATATTTTTGTGTTAATATTCAGTTTCATTCATTTCAGGACTTCCAAAAACAAACTGAACTTTCAACCAAATGATAAAGTCTGCTGCACTAAGAATGGCTACGTCACAGACCATGATAAGAAGAAAGAAGTGACTTCCTTTGATACTGCCAGAGCTGTACAAGATAGCGCTCGATCTTCCCATGATAATGCCGGAAATCAGACTCAAAATGAACAGACGAAAGAGAAGAAAGAGCGACTGTGCAATGGGGAAATTTTCTTCATTAAAGATGTACTGATGTTTTATTTAGCAATTTATATATGTTTTCATTTAATAATCCCCAAATTCTGGCGTGAGAAATAGAAAAAGTATTTTTATGTTTTTAAATTCTAAATGCTTGGCTTTGAGTAAGCACATGAGTAATTATTGATTCATTTAACTTGCCATTGTTATTCTACATCAATCACAGGATGTGACTAAGGAGGATGAGGAAAAAGGACGTAAAATGATACGGTACCTGACACTAGATGATGACAATGGATGCGTGGTGACTTGTAGCTACAGGGAGCTACAGAGAGTGTGTAAACTGCGCCATGCTTGGGCAAGAACCATTCACACCTTTCAGGTACTGATCCTTTTTGTTCATTTATGGCCCCATCCACACACCTGACATCAGCATTTGTCTCAGCTTCATGCAGCTTTTTGTTTTCTCACTTTAGGGCTCAGAGGCCGAAACTATTGTGTACGTTCTTGGAGACAGCAGTGCTCAAAACTGGCAGCACGTATACACTGCAGTAACACGCGGTCAGAAGCGTGTGTATGTGGTGGGTAGAGAGCGTGATCTAGAAGGAGCCATCAAGAGATGGATCATCCCTCGTAACACACGATTGTGCCGCTTCGTCACGAACGTAGTTTCCCAACAAGGTCCTGAAGACTCTTTGACTCAGTCTGCCTGCAGTCAGAATCAAGTAGAAACTCCTGTGAACCACGGTTTCGGCCCTTCACAGTCCACACCAGTGGCCTGGCAGACCCCTAGTCGCCACCACTCGAAGCTCTCCAGACCTTCATGTGTACGCCACCTCTATGAGGATGAAATTGAACGAAGCCATCAAACGTCCGATATCTCTTTACAAGATGATGTAGCATTCAGTCAAGCCTACTCTTGGTCGCCTATGGACAGTTGCTCTGAGCCAAGCAAAGTGCAGAATGAAAATGCATCTGAATTATCCAATCATGTTGAAAATGCACCATTGTTAGAAGCAGTCAGCTCTCCCTCGAATGAATACAGTAGGGGCTCTAAACGGTTCATTCCTGTGGACATCTGCTGTACACCAACTAAACAACCAAAGGTAATGGATGCACTAGAACATCTGGAAATGATCGACAAAAAATGTGTCATTATGTAACTAAAAATTTACTAAATGTTTGATAGATGAAGATCTCAGTAAGCTTTACTTGCCACATGCACATTGGTGCAAGGGCATTATAATTGTGCAATGATGAAGAAATATGTATTTACACAAATAAACGAATTAAATTAATAAATTAAATAAGATGCAGCAAAGCAATGAAATAAAATGTGCAAACAGGTGTCCATGTAATATCAAACACTCAATTGAATATGCAGAAATAATCATTTTAATGGGATGATGTGTCAGATCTTAAAAATTAATTGGCAATTATTTTCAAAATGTGTAATATAGAATGTCCATGTGATATTATTGGAAATGTAAGTCCTATACTAAAGGTTTTTGGCTGAATGTGCATAACATTCTGTCATCTCCTCTCCAGCAAACCACTTCAGAAGAGTCTCCGCTGGGCAGCTCAAGGCTGAAGCTTCTGTCCATTACCAGTCCCAGCCCCAAATCTGGCAGGCAGCTCTTCCCAGACAGTTCATGTTCTCACAGGGAACAGCCTTAGCGTGGTCAGTGCCAAGACCAGACATGCCAAAGCTGGAAAGAACGTAATTAATGCATTTTTTTGGGGGGGTTTCAGAGGATTTGGATGCGCATGAGTTAGCGTTAACATGATTAATTATGAATAATTTGCTAATTTCACTCATGACTTCTGTTATCTAAAATAGTACTTTATTGTATAATAATAATCATAAGAAAAAGAATGCCAAGAATAACTATATCCTATTATATATTGTGGCTCTGTGGAAGAAATGTGTGAGTTCCATTTGCTGTCAGACATCCTTAGAAAAGCATTATTCTTAAATCATATGTAACTAACAATTGTGTAAAAGAATGATAAACTCTGAAATCTGAAGTGCCATTCCTATACAAGAAAATTTTATCATATGTAGATTGGATTTGTAATTGAAGTCATAACTTGTCCTTGTTTATTACTGTCATTTTAAAATACTTTTATATATTTATCTCATATCTTACTAGCAAACTTGTTAAGGTACAAACATGTTATGCAGGATATATATATATATATAAAAAAAAAAAAACTCCCCTCAGTGTTTATATAATGTAAATCAGAGTTTCTATCTATTAGGGCCAGAGCAATGTTTTGATTCTAGACTGAAGAATTTAGGATGTCTTAACAACTGTTAGGGTGCACTTTAAAATCTCATTAAGGTTTGATTGGTCATTGTATTGTTATTGTTGCCATAATTTCACTTTTTATTTAAAGCCTGAAGCATGTGACGGGTTTATTTCAAAAGCTCAGTATGACAGTTGTCTAACAATAAACCAGACTGAACAGTAGCATTTTTTGTTTGTTTGTTTATTCAAGTTCAAATGCATGCTTGATCTATGTATATGAAACATTCATTTTATGTTTCGCATCTTGTCCTTTAAACTTCACTTCTTTTAATATATTTTGTTATATATTGTATATTTTGTCTTGAAAGTTAATTTCAAGCTGCATTGGGTAATTCATGGAAATATTTTACACTGAGTGTGAAAACAGCACATCAAGTACTTTGTTATACTGATTAAAATATTTTTAGTATACTTATTTTAATGATGCATATTTTCGCATACATGAAAGAGAATGTCAATGTCAGATACTCTCTTATCTGACATTGACTCTTGTTTATTGACTCTTATTTCTCTTGTTTAAAATAAGTAGATAAATATATTATCTCTCTTCAAAAAGAAATCCCATTGCTCTAGTGTGATTTTGGAGCCTTCACTAGTAAAAAAATAAAAATAAAAAAAAAACGTCATCCTTCTACGCCTTGCGTAGTTGTGAAATGATTGGCTGAAAGAGTTCTGCGCCGACGTATCAGTGACGAGCAATCCCGGAAGACGCGTCGCATCATTAAAGCTGTCAGTGTGCGGTGATACTACTTGCCAAATAAATCGATTATTTTCAATTCATTTCATTCAGTAATTTATTTTTCATCATGTCCGCTAGAAATCCAGGAATGGATCTTGGTGAGCTGTTTTTTTTTAAATTCTATCGTGTTATCATTTTCTCCAAACGAATCAAAGCCTTTACATTAATCTAACCGCTACTTTTTCCACGTGATAGTGTGAGCATTAGATTAAACGGGGCAGAAAACGTTTTTTATTTGTGTAAGTGGTGTAATTTAGTCTATACGTCTAACACTGAACATGTAAAGTGCAAAGTATATTCTTGGTGTTAATGTGTAGTTCATTTTTAACTCCATCTGACCAGTTGTGAACTCCCAAATTCAACCTTCTGCTGGTCTTTGTAATTAATTTTAAGTCTTATTCTGGATTTCGTTCTTCCATATATACTGTGGATTTCAAACCATTTACAGCTGAAATGCACTTAATGAGTCTCACATGACTTATGTGTCTCATGACTCGCATTGAGAAGAGGGAAATAACAAGACAAAACTGACTTTAAAACCTCTTTTATTATTCATTCTTGCTTTATTTTAGATCTTGAATGGGTGTTGAAAATCAGAGTCAACACTCAAGCTGTTCTTAAACGAGCTCAGCAGATCCAGGGACGCAAAGTGGCTAAAAAACAGTGGCAGGTAAACAGTTTACTGAATTTCTGATTTTGCTTTATGTCAGTTCAAATACATCTTTATTGACCTGCATTGTTATTTTAGGCTGCCTGGCTGCTAAAGGCCGTCACGTGCATTGATCTGACAACACTCGCTGGTGACGATACACCTTCCAATGTCCATCGACTCTGTATGAAGGCCACACAGCCGATCCGTCATGATCTGCTGAAGAGCATGGACATGCACGACAAAGGTCTGTCACAATCGTGCCTCTGTCTGGAGGATTGTTTCATATATCACATCATCCCTCTTGGTGCACTTGAATAACTGATTCCACGTCTCTCTGTTATCTTCTGTTACTAAGATTGCAGTTTGCAATAATGTAAAACTATTTTTTTCCTTAAACGTAACTAAACATTAATTTAAAACCATTTAAACCTATTAAACAAATTACTGTTAGAAGCATTTTAGATCATAATAATGGATCAATTAATTCAGATATTTAGATCCCCATGCAGATTTACTAGAACTACATAGGTCAGCTTAATTACAAATAAAACCAGTCTTGAGAAACTCACTATTGTAGCAAAACGTTCTAATGGCAGTAGATGTTTCAGATTAAATTAATAAAACAATACACTTAAAAAAGTGACCAAAAGTGATCGTAAAGAGATTTGTAATGTCACAAAAGATTTCAACTTCAATTAAATGTTGAAAAATAACTGTTTTCAACATTGATAAAAAATTTCGATAAATATGGATGTAAATATTTCTTGAGCAATTTTTATTTGTTATACTATTTTATTTTATTAATGTTATATCTTATATAATACATTATATTTGATATTGTATTTATGGTTGTCAGTATCAATAACATACGCTTGTCACTGTAGATCTGCCCACAGGAGGGAGACAAAGCTCTTTTCACAGAAGTTGTTTGGCTGAAGAGTTCAGCGACTTACAGTGAACAACTTCAATTCTACAGTTTGCTAAATAAAACAGTAGTATGCAACATAATAAACAGTAGACATTAACAGGACTTTTAAGCATTTTTCTTTATATGTTCATGCTGTATTTCTTTTTACAATTGTGTCTTTACATTAAATTCATTTTAATTTTCGCTGATTTTGAACACTGTGTGTGTGCGCACATGATTTCAGGAATCACGACTGCAGCAGTCTGTGTGTACCCATCACGGGTGGCTGATGCTGTGAAGTCTCTTAAAGCAGCCAACTCTAGTCTTCCTGTTGCATCTGGTAAGACTTTTGAAACTGCTTATCTTAAAACACGTTTCATTCCTTCTTCAAACATCTTCCCAGTGAGGGTGCAACTGCATTGTCTCACCTCACCTCACCGTCTCTTTTTCTCGTTCTCTTTGCCTCAGTGGCCACTGGTTTCCCTGCTGGACAAACGCCATTGAAGACCCGTCTTGAGGAGGTACAGATGGCCGTGGAGGATGGTGCTACAGAGATCGATATTGTCATAAACCGGACTTTGGCACTCACTGGGCAGTGGAGAGGTGTGTGTAACCAGAGCACTAAAGGAATTCAGATACCAAAAAACCCTCTTAAACAAGCCTGTTGCTCTTGGTTTACGCTGGTTTCTTTCAGACTGAGCAGCTGACATTGGCCATAACCATCAGCATGGTTTTCCTTAGTTCTAGTGTGATATTTTTTGAGCCAACAACTGGTTGAGAGTTCATTTTTGTCTCCTCAGCTCTCTACGATGAGATCCGGCAGTTCAGAGAGGCCTGTGGAGACGCCCATATGAAGACCATCCTGGCAGTGGGAGAGCTGGGAACCTTCACAAACGTCTACAAGGCCAGTCTGGTGTCCATGATGGCAGGTGAGAACATTAAGCTTAGATATCAAAAGTGTAATTTAGTTTTAAAACGCAGAAATGGAATTTCTGTAGGAAACTGCTTGCAGTTGTGCAGCCTTGAACTTAGAAATCATTTAAAAAAGTCTATAAAGTCTAGATTATTTTACATTATCATTTTTAAGTCATTATCAAAGAAGGTTTTCAAACCGTTTATTTCTTAACAGGACATTGATGTGAACAAAGGTGTCAAATATACCTCTGTGCCATGTCTCTTTCACTGTCTTGTACCATTGTACTGTCATTGCCCTTCGAGCTTGATTTGCTTCAGTGGTATTAATATTCCTTATTGCAAAATATACGTAAATGTCAGAGGGCATGAATTATTATTATTTTTTAATAATTTATATAATTTAAATTATCGTTATTATTCATTCATTCAGTCAGTCAGTCGTTTCACATGACTTTGGACATTGTTATTTTTTTATATGTTTTTCAAATGTTAATAATAATAAATAATATTTTTATTATATAAATACTTAAATTTTTTAAGAAACAATAGGTTTATGTCAAACTACTTGATAAGGTTTTCTTTTTAGGAATTAATTTAACTTTTAATTATTTTAATAATCCCCTCCCCCCATATTATATCAGGACAGTTGTGTCAACCTGATATTTTTAACTTTATGCATTTCAAAAAATATCAATATTAATTTGAGTTTTTTGCATCGCATTTATATTTTTTAATTACGGATTTAGTTATTATAAATATAGAGTTATTCAACTATTTATTTATTTTAACATATGCAATTGTTATGTTTATGTTATGTTTTAATTGTTTAAATTATAATTATCCATTATTGTGTAATTAAGGCTTCATTTTTTTCTGGCAAAAAATGTATGTATGTATTTATTTATGTATGTATTTATTTATATTTTATATTTAGTTTCATTTTCTTCCATTTTGTCAGAAAAATGCACAAATACTGTTTGAGTACCTGTGCAGTAACAGCATTCACCAGCAGGGACTAACTTGCTCAAGCTAAAGTGCTTTTGCTTTGGTCTAGAAACACCAGCGTCTCCCTGACATGGCTGCTTCAACACTAACTGCGGTTACGTGCACGGTTTGCGTGCACATTTGGGCGGCATTATGCTAATATTCCCACATAGTGAGGTAGATATGTGGGGGCGTGTTAGAACGAGCCGTTTTAGGGGGGCGTGGCAGAGTCTTAACTTTGATAAAGAATATCTCTTTGGTTTTGAGACTTTAGTCTTTGCAACTTCAGGGATCTTATCTATGCACAATCAGCTTGTAACACTCCAAAGAGAAAGGAAAACGTGAAATCGCATCATATGACCCCTTTAAATCTGACCTCCTGGTAGCAAAACTAACAGCGATGCTTGCCTTAGCAAGTTAGATTTTTTGCCCACAGCGTGGCGCCATTGCTCATTCTTTCTGCGCTCTGCATCCAGATGTACAAACGCACAAGCACACACACACACACACACACACACAGAGCAGGCCAGCGACTGTATGCTTAAATAGCCATTGCACATTAAGCCGATTACTGTACCCAATTGTCAGCGGCTCTGATAGGGATCGTTATTAAAATGCATTGCTTTTGTCGCCGCGCTCATTCCTTAATCTCCCCTTGTTCCTATGAATTGCGTATGAGGTTTCTGAAATTGAATGATAATTTCACCTATTAATCTGCGACGCCGGAGCTATTTTACTCCCACGCTCTCCGGCAGTGTCCCCCCGCTCCGCCGCAAATGAATAGAGCTTCATTACTGTCGGCCGCGTTTAATAACCGTTATCCATTATCGTGTAATTAAGACTCCCCAGAACGAATCTCAAGGATTATGTCAGTTTGAGGGAGAGGGTGAGCAATAGAGTGAAAGAGTGTCGGAAGAAAAGGGGTGGAAAAAAGAGTGGAAAAACACATCGAACGTATCTTTAATGAACTGGAAAATGTTCATCTTGTTCTGTGCGGTAATGAACAGTCATTAGACATGAGGAAGGGCAGGCGGGACTTGGGTGCTGGGGGTTAGAGCTGGTCCACAGTTTGTGGCTCATCCATTAGAAGCGTCATTTTATCTTCTATTTTTATCGGAACGCTGATAAACCGTAATTGGCAATGAAGGAGAGGAAGGGAGAAATGAAAGCTCTTGATGAACGAACGCACACCCTCTGCGCCCTGCCGACGGGACCATATGTTCTTGTCTAGCCTCCCCTGCCCTCGCAACTAATGTCCTGTCGGGGTGCAAAGATCTGACGCCTCTCTGAAGTTCTTGAATGGAGATGCTAAAAATGTGCAGGACTTTCTATTTTCAGAGCTCGTTGGAGTGAACTTTGACCTGTCAGTCTGAACAAAACATGTGTCAGATGGAAGGTTTTACAATTAGAATTACTAACCAGTGGAGTATGCGGATGCATTTTGACAATTAAAAAACATGTCATGTTCTAAGAAATGAACTTTTCACACTCGCAGTTTTAAAAATATATGTATTTTTCTGTATGTGTTTGTTATTTTGTTTTTATGTTTATCTGTGATTATGATTACCTGCCTAAGGACCGCGGATGAAAACTAGCCATTGGCTAAATTCGGTGCAATGCATGAAATGGAAACATTTATGTTAAAATTGTACATGGTCCTTTTTCAAATAAAGTTATAAAAAAAAAAAAATCTTATGTATAATTTTCATGAATACTGTCAGCTTGATGAAAATGTCATGTGGTGTAATCCTCAAGTAAAAATTAATAGCATTTTTTTTTTTACAACTTGAATACATGTGATTGTACGCATCTTAATGATGATGTTCAAAAAGGTTTTTAAAACTATAAGGTCAAAATGATTCACAATATGGTTAGTTCAGGTTGCTAAATGTCATGTGGTGCGACTCCTAAAATACAATGATATTTATCTCGAGATATGATATATGACCTTGAAAAATATCAAATTATTTTAATTAGATATAATGTTTTTTTCTTCTCAAGGTTTTAATTGTTTGGTTTTGATTTGCTTAGATAAATAGAATATTTTCCTTACAACTGGAATACATGTGAGTGTATATCTTATTGATTATGTTCAAAAAGTTTTTTTTTTATATTTTTTGAGGTCATATATCAAATTTCGAGGTAGATATCATTGTTTTGGGGAGAGCCATCACATGACATTTAGCAACCTGAATTAACCATATTGTGACAGATTCATAAAAAGGTCAAATTATTTGATATTTTAAGACTTGTTGACCATTGTACGTTATTATGTATGTATATACACACACACACACACTTTTTGGATGATTTGGACAAAGCTTTTCAAATAATAATATTTTAATTATTAAATGAATCAAGATTTTAATAATTTTAATAAAGCTTTTAAATATATATACATCAATATAAATGTAGAAATTAAAATAATTGTCTAAATCGGCTTTTCTGGCCTAAATGAGCATCAAAGTTGACCAGACCTCATGCCAGTAGTCAAAAGGTTTTGTGTCTCCTGTACTTTCTAACCACTAGGATCTGATTTCATCAAAACTTCAACTGGCAAGGAGACTGTCAATGCCACTTACCCCGTTGCCATAGTAATGGTGCGGGCCATCCGTGACTACTTCTTACGGACAGGCTATAAGGTAAAGGTCCTATTGTACCTTCAAATCACCTTATTTTACATAAATCATCCAGTCTGTTGACTGATGCATTTGTTCCTCAGGTGGGTTTCAAGCCTGCGGGAGGCATCCGTACGGCGCAGGAGTCTGTGGTGTGGCTGACCCTGATGAAGGAAGAGCTTGGAGACGAGTGGCTAAATCCTCACCTTTTCCGACTGGGAGCGAGTAGCCTGTTAGCAGACATCGAACGGCAGGTAATTAAGCCAACACAGTGTTTCACACTCTCAAAGCTGCTCTATTCTGGCTTCAGATGTGAGAAACTGATAATTACCACCCATTATGGATGGAAACAGTCACTATTCAGGGAGTATGTGTCATGACCCTGGTCTCCTGTGGTGAATAGGATATAGATTAGCCCTTTTATTTATGTATAAATGAGATAGATTATAAATCAGATTGATTTACTGAAGCTGAAGCTGTTTGTTTTATTATTACAGATTTACCACTACGTGACCGGACGCTATCCTGCATATCATGAACTTCCCATGGCCTGAATCTGTGAAACCAATGAAAACTGTTCAGATCAGCCAGTGATGTAATGGAAAGATGTCACACCAGTTTAAGAGGTCAATTATAAAGAAAGGTCATATTGTCTTAAAGGGATAGTTCATAGAAAAGTGAAAATTCTGTCATCATTTACTCACCCTCAAGGTGTTCCAAACCTGTAAAGCCACACCAAGAACGATAACTATAAAGATAACGATATTAGCGTCCACACCAGCGAACTATATCGTCTGTTTATTCTAAGCACACATGCTTCTGCCGCTTTAAATTCTTGAGCTTGTTACAGCAGGATGGATTCTGATTGGCTGTCAGTGTTTTATCGTTCATCAGCTGGAAAAAGTGATCACAACAATATCGTTCCTCTGTATCGTTATCGTTATAGTTGTGTTGTGAACTATGCTATTCTTTAATATTGAGAATGATTTTTAGAACTATATCTTTATCGTTATCTTTATCTTTATAGTTATCGTGCTTGGTGTGAACTGGCCTTAAGAATTTGTTTCTTCTGTTGAACACAAAATAAGATATTTTGAAAAATGCTGGTAATCAAACAGTTGATAGTAGCCATTGACCTCCATAGTATGGAGAAAAAAATACAATGGAAGTCAATGACTACCGTCAACTGGCTACCAGCATTCTTCAAAATAACTTTTGTGTGTGTGTGTGTTCAACAGAAGAAAGTAACTCATACAGGTTTGGAACAGGTGGAGAGTGAGTAACTGATGACAGAATTTTCATTTTTGGGTGAACTACCCCTTTAAATGAAGTCCAGTATCTATCATAAACTAAGAATATATTTTATTATAATGTAAAAACTTGAGATATGAATGTCTTTTTCAAGTTATATTGTATATTTCAAACCCAAGAACATTTCTGGATGACATGGTGCAACCTGAACCATCAGAAGTAAAAGTGCTCACTTTACGTCAGTGCAAAGGCCTCTTGGTAGATATGTGGGGGCGTGTTAGAACGAGCCGTTTTAGGGGGGCGTGGCAGAGTCTTAACTTTGATAAAGAATATCTCTTTGGTTTTGAGACTTTAGTCTTTGCAACTTCAGGGATCTTATCTATGCACAATCAGCTTGTAACACTCCAAAGAGAAAGGAAAACGTGAAATCGCATCATATGACCCCTTTAAATCTGACCTCCTGGTAGCAAAACTAACAGCGATGCTTGCCTTAGCAAGTTAGATTTTTTGCCCACAGCGTGGCGCCATTGCTCATTCTTTCTGCGCTCTGCATCCAGATGTACAAACGCACAAGCACACACACACACACACACAGAGCAGGCCAGCGACTGTATGCTTAAATAGCCATTGCACATTAAGCCGATTACTGTACCCAATTGTCAGCGGCTCTGATAGGGATCGTTATTAAAATGCATTGCTTTTGTCGCTGTGCTCATTCCTTAATCTCCCCTTGTTCCTATGAATTGCGTATGAGGTTTCTGAAATTGAATGATAATTTCACCTATTAATCTGCGACGCCGGAGCTATTTTACTCCCACGCTCTCCGGCAGTGTCCCCCCGCTCCGCCGCAAATGAATAGAGCTTCATTACTGTCGCCTGCGTTTAATAACCGTTATCCATTATCGTGTAATTAAGACTCCCCAGAACGAATCTCAAGGATTATGTCAGTTTGAGGGAGAGGGTGAGCAATAGAGTGAAAGAGTGTCGGAAGAAAAGGGGTGGAAAAAAGAGTGGAAAAACACATCGAACGTATCTTTAATGAACTGGAAAATGTTCATCTTGTTCTGTGCAGTAATGAACAGTCATTAGACACGAGGAAAGGCAGGCGGGACTCGGGTGCTGGGGGTTAGAGCTGGTCCACAGTTTGTGGTTCATCCATTAGAAGCGTCATTTTATCTTCTATTTTTATCAGAACACTGATAAACCGTAATTGGCTATGAAGGAGAGGAAGGGAGAAATGAAAGCTCTTATTGATGAACGAACGCACGCCCTCTGCGCCCTGCCGACGGGACCATATGTTCTTGTCTAGCCTCCCCTGCCCTCGCGACTAATGTCCTGTCGGGGTGCAAAAATCTGACGCCTCTCCGAAGTGCTTGAACGGAGGTGTTAAAAATGTGCAGGACTTTCTATTTTCAGAGCTCGTTGGAGTGAACTTTGACCTGTCAGTCTGAACAAAACAAGTGTCAGATGGAAGTTTTTGGGGTTGTTAACGAAGTTACAATTAGAATGACTAACCGGTGTGACCTGGAGTATATGCAGATGCATTCTGACAATTAAAAACATGCTGTTTTCATTGAAATCTTTCACTCTCTTTGCACTCATGTCAGTTTTTAAAATCTTAATATAATTTTCAAGAAAAGTTTCAGCTTGATGAAAATATCGTGGTGTAATCTTCAAGTAAAAATTAATAGCTTATTTTCTTTACAACTTGAATACATGTGATTGTATGCATCTTAATGAATGATTTTGTTCAAAAAGATTTTTAAAAATAATCTTAAGGGGCAAAATTATTCACAGTATGGTTAGTTGCTAAATGTCATGTGGTGCGACTTGCATAATACAATATTTACCTCAAAATATGAAAAATGACCTTAAAAATACAATAAAAAAAAAAATCTACAATTAATGTTTTTTCTTCTCAAGATTTGAATTACTTAATTTTAATTTGCTTAGATAATTCATACAGTATTTGAATACTTGAACTTGAATACATGTGAGTATATTTCTTAATGATTATGTTCAAAAAAGGTTTTTAAAGGTATTTTTTTGAGGTCATATATCATATTTCGAGGTAAATATTGTTTTGTGGGAGAGCCATCACATGACACTAACCCTATTGTGACAGATTCATAAAAGGTCAAATTATCTGATATTAAGACTTGTTGACCATTGTATGATTTTATTATATACACACACATGCTTTGGATAAGCTTTTCTAATAATAATAGGGTTTTCTTTTCGAGATTTTAATAATTTATTATTTAAATAAATGTATATATTTTATAAATGTAATATATGTATATATTTAATTATTATTATT
>NW_015660878.1:642723-645016 GCF_001515625.1 Sinocyclocheilus rhinocerous | reverse complement strand
TATATATATATATATATATATATATATAAAGATAGATAGTCAAAAGGTTTTGTGTCTCCTGTACTTTGTAACCACTAGGATCTGACTTTATTAAAACTTCAACTGGCAAGGAGTCTGTCAATGCCACTTACCCCGTTGCCATAGTAATGGTGCGGGCCATCCGTGACTACTACTTAAGGACAGGCTATAAGGTAAACGACCCATTGAACCTCCAAATCACCTTCTTTTACATAAATCATCCAGCCTGGTGACTGATGCATTTGTTGTTCCTCAGGTGGGTTTCAAGCCCGCGGGAGGCATCCGTACGGCGCAGGAGTCCCTGGTGTGGCTGACCCTGATGAAGGAAGAGCTTGGAGACGAGTGGCTCAGTCCTCACCTTTTCCGACTGGGAGCGAGTAGCCTGTTAGCTGACATCGAACGGCAGGTAATTAAACCAACACAGTGTTTAACACTGTCAAAGCCGCTCTATTCTGGCTTCAGGTGTGATAAACTGATAATTACCACCCATTATTGATGGAAACAGACACTATTCAGGGAGTGCAGAGTCGTGAGCCTGGTCTGCTGTGGTGAATAGTATATAGATTAGCCCTTTTATTTATGTATTAGAATAAATGTAGCTGCTTTTGACAAAGCGTTTATCAGCTTAGATAGATTTGCTGAAGCTGAATTATTTTGTAAACTCTTTTTATTATTACAGATTTACCATTACGTGACTGGACGCTATCCTGCATATCATGAACTTCCTATGGCCTGAATCTGTGCAAAATCAGGGGAGATTTGTGCCAATGAAAACTGTTCAGATCAGCCAGTGATGTAATGGAAAGACGTCATACCTGTTTATGAGGTCAATTATAAAGAAAAGTCATGAAAAGTCACCCAAAAATGAAAATTCTGTCATTTATTCAGTTGTTCCAAACCTGTAAAATGTTTCTTTCTTTTGTTGAACTCAAAATAAGATATTTTGAAGAATGTTGGTAACCAAACAGTTGATGGTAGCCATTGACTTCCATTGTGTGGAAAAAAAATACTAGGGAAGTCAATGGGTACCGTTAACTGGCTACCAGAATTTCTTCAGAATATCTTTTTTTCAATGGAAGAAAGTAACTCATACAGGTTTGGAACAAGTAGAAGGTGAGTAAATGATGACAGAATTTTTATTTTTGGGTGAACTATCCCTTTAAAATGAAGTCCAGTATCTATCATAAACTAAGAATATATTTTATTCTAATGTAAAAACTTGACATATGAATGTCTATTTCAAGTTATCTTGTATAATAATTCAAACCCAAGAACATTTCTGGATTTCTGGATGACATGGTGCAACCTGAACCATCAGAAGTAAAAGTGCTCACTTTACATCAGTGCAAAGGCCTCTTGCATCACTTTCTCATAGTTATGATTCCCAGCAGTTGTTCCTCAGACAAGCGTACAGATCTCGTAAGCTGCACCTGGGGTTACGCTATCACTGTCCGAGGCTGATGTTATTTGACTTCCGCTGATCTAATTTCATTAATCAAGCGCTGGATGTCAGAAGTGTGTGTTTGGGATTAATTAAGAGGGGTTAAGAGAGTTTAAATGATCAGATAAAGCCGCGTGCCAGTTAGAGCTTCTTTTGAAGACAAAGAACTTTCTTTTTCTTCTCCCTCTTTCTTCTTTAATTAAGAGATCTCGGGCCGTGCCCTTGACTGGGATGGAGGATAAATGACTGAATTAATTGTGGAATGGGGAATGAGCCAAGAGGTGCGAGTGGAGCGAGAAGGAAACTTCTGTAAATTCAGTCCGAAAACTGGAGCACAAATAGATTTGTATTCACAGAGAAGCGATAAAAGCTATTCTTTCTATCCATCTATCTATCTATCTATCTATCCTTTTGTCCATCCATCTACCCATCTGTCACTCTGTTTGTATATCTATCTATCATGCTGTCCGTTTATCTGTCTATCCCATCTATCTTTCTGTCCATCCATTTGTCCATTCATCTATCCATCTGTCAATTGTTCTATCTATCACTGTCTATCTATCTACCTACCTACCTACCTCCCCACCTACCTGTCCATCTTTCTACCAATCTGTCCATTTTTATGTCTATCCCTCTGTTTGTATATCTATCTATCATGCTGTCAATTTATCTGTCTATCCTTCTGACCATATATTTATATCTTTCTGTCCTTTAGTCCATGCATTTATCTATCTATCCATCTGTCCATTTTTCTTTTTTATCTCTATCTATCTATCTATCTATCTGTCTGCCTGTCTGTCTGTCTGTCTCTCTCTCTGTCTGTCTGTCTCTCTC
>NW_015660878.1:620658-642580 GCF_001515625.1 Sinocyclocheilus rhinocerous | reverse complement strand
TCTGTCTGTCTCTCTCTCTCTCTCTCTCTCTCTCTGTCTGTCTGTCTGTGTCTCTCTCTCTCTGTCTGTCTGTCTGTCTGTCTGTCTGTCTCTCTGTCTCTGTCTCTCTCTCTCTGTCTGTCTGTCTGTCTGTCTGTCTGTCTCTCTCTCTCTCTCTGTCTCTCTCTCTCTCTCTCTCTATTTATCTATCTCACATGTTGATTGGCAGCTGTGTGTTGTGCCTGTGTTTCATTAGCAGTGACTCTGGTAGTTTATGAGGTCACACTGGCAGGACTGAGTAAGAGTGATGGAGCCCCAGCGCTCCGTCTGGCTCTCCCCACCTCCCTCAGGCCATGACAGATTAGCTTCACTTACATAAAGGCATGTAGATCATCTGCAATCTGGACCCATGGCCCGCGCCACCAAGCCAGATAACGCTGAGGGATTGAGTTAGCCTTCAAATTGATTCTCCCCTCCACAGACAAACACTTCCTCTCCTTTGCTTTCTTCCCTGTTTTTCTTCTAGTTCTCGCCTCTCTTTTACTCAATCACGTTCTCTCCTTTAGGCATTTTGTCAGCTGCAGTTGTGCTTTGTATTTCATACAAGCTCATATAGCTGGCAGATATAATATGTGTATTTTATTAATCTTCATCCTCTCTACTTGTCCAACACAAAACAGCGCTTTAATCACACATTCTAAGCCAAAATAAACAAATCTGACTAAATAATACATGTGAAGAAATACGCTATTGTATATTATACAGCATTCAAGTGCCAGTAAGTTATATCTAGAGCTAGGTGATATACTGTAGTGTCAAAAAGCCTAATCCTAAAATTTAAAGCTATATCTTGATATTTAAGGCGAATAAAATATAGTTAAAATCTTGTTTTCTATTGTATTTTTTTCACTCAGTGAACAGAAATAAAACATTTAAACAAATATTTGTACATTTTTTACAAAAACATTTGAATATATAAAAATGGCAAATGGAGACATTATTTTATGACGATTCAACGAGTTGAACTGATTCACAACTGTAATTCAAAAATATTAACTTAACACTATTTTTGCTTCTGAAGTTTGTCTCATTGTGTCCTTTGTATTGCCAGAAAAAGTATCGTGAATGTACTGCGAATATGCAATATATCGCCCAGCCCTAGTTTTATCAGTTTCCGCCATATATCACATTTTCTTTCTTTCTTTCAAATCTTTATGAACACATCTATTTGTTCTAGCAGTCTAATTTGATTATGAGGTCATGCAGTGAATGAAATGTAAATGAACCCAAGAAACAGCTGAAATGCCAAAGGGAATGACTGAATTACATGTGAATTATTCATTAGAATATGTAGGTCTATTGTTGAAGGCGCTGTTTTGCATTTGAAGTGTTTCATTACGTTTGACATACAATCTTCTTAAGATTGAGAACTCTTAATCAGTTCTTAAAATCCCATAGAAATCTTGTAATGGTAAAACTTGTGGTTCACAATAGCATTCCCAGCGGGGTCCAAAATTAATACTCACCAAGTGCCAAATGTAAGTGAAAATTGGCTTTGGCAAGTAAATAAAACTTGCTTTCTAGTTGACTGGTAACTCTGACATAATGCATGTTTTAAAGGTCACATATTTTATACCTTTCTGGAGTTTTATTTTAGGTTTTGATGTCCTTAAGAATATATATTTGCAGTATAAGTACCAAAAACCATCTCAGTATATTTTTACAGCTCCTCTCTCAGGATCTCTGCTGAGAACAGGTCGATTTTGGTCTGTCTAATTAATATTCATGAGCCTCTCTTCTGATTGGCCTGTTGTTTTCTGAGTGATGCACGGCCAGGCCAACCACAGGTAGCTAGGGTCAGCCGACGTCACAGCGCTAGCTGGAGGCAGCAAAACAAAGGGGAAACTGGAGGCGGCTGTGTAGTTCTGACGTCAACTTTTTACGGAAGTCACAACGGTTCGTGAAAAATCACAGCTACTTTAAGCAGGCTGTGTGCATTTTACTGTGGACTGACTGTTTTGAAACTTATATGGTAGTTACATGGCACCTAGACCTCAGTTATCATGAAAAAAGCCAGGAAATTTCAGTTTTGACAATATGGGACCTTTAAGATTTGTAAGAACAGTAATTTGACCTTCAGTGTGATCGATGTAAATCAAAGACTCCTGACACTTGGAATAGCATCCACAATTCTAATTTGACGACTAAACATAATAATATATAAAATTATAAAATATATAAATTATATATATTTTATATATAAATTATATATATGTATATTATATATATTTTAATATATATAAGTATATAAATTGTTACAATTAATGAGCTCCTTCATTCATTCATTTATTTTATTTTATTTAGCTGTTTTGTTTATGGTATTTTGTTTTATTTTTATATCAGTTATGAGCTCTTTTTTGTTTTGAATGTTGTTTTTTGTTTTGTTTTTGCTGTTTTGTTTTCATTGCAGTTATTTGAACTCATGTTTTGTTTTGTTTTGCTGTCAGTTTTCGTGGCTACGTGTGGAATATTCTTCCTCGCATAAAGCTTCCAAAATTAATATGAGTAAATAACCGAAATTATGCAAAGTTGTTATTATTATTAATAGTAGTAATAGTCAAATTATAATTGATGATTATCAATTACGATTAATGATTATAAATAAGTATTTGTGAGTGTATTTATGGACTGAAAAGGGATCTTACTTTCCTGACAATTGACAGCTGTGGCAAAAAGTAAATTTGGACCCTGATTGGCAGCATTATCAGTCCAGGTTATTAGTAACAAACAAACGTACATGGGGTCGATTTGTCATATATGTTTAATACAGTATGTGTGGCATAGATTAGGTGGCTGGTGCAAACGCTCTTGTATATTGTGGCAGTAACCCGGTTTCTGAAACAATCTGACTGACTCTGTCAGCTGGTCGCCACTCACTCACTCACTCGCTGACAAATGTCTTTCTTCAGATTGATTGCTTTTCTGCTGTTTTATTCATAAATGTTTTTTCTTTCTCTTTGCTCCTTGAAGCAGTTGTGAAAAATGGTGTGCTCAGGGTGGTGTTTCCAGGCTAAAAAAATCATTTTTAATGACACGTGAGTCACCTGTCAACTACATTCATCACAGGCCGGGATTTTGCGTGTTGGAGGTTTGTGCGTGTGCTTTTCACATATTACCCAGCGGCAACACCAGCCTAGCTCGTAATCAATTGCTATGGAAACATGTTATTCTGTGTGATTAATAGCATACACACATCTTATGTTTCTCTCATTTGTCTGAGAGTTGCTCAAGGATGTTTAAACAGAAATTTCCAGCGCTGGGCTGCATTCATTCTGATAGCGTGCCTTTGCTTATTATTGGCAAGTCGTCTCTCGGCTGCTGAATTTTAACATACTGAGAGACAAAAGAGAGCAAAACGACTGTAAAAGATCTGTGACAGAATGTCAGAAGTTGTCTTCGAAACGCAGGCGGTGAGATTATGAATAATTGGTAACATTTGTTGAGCTGGCATATGACAGTGAGGCCTGACAGTTTTGTGTCAATTGCATGTTAACATGCTTGTTTTGACATCCTCAATTTTGGAGTTTGACAAAACTGATATTGTCCATTTATTCGTGTATGGTGTGTGCGCCATGTTGGCGAACCTGCTATTGACAACTTAACTTTCCAAGCTACATGCTAGTCATAATCTAATATAGTTTAGTGGTAGTCAAGCTACTCTTATGCTAAAATAGCTGTCAGTGACTAGATATAGCTATTTTTCTCCTGTAATAAATCTTTATTTTTTTATATAAATATGATTTCCTTTTATCTTTAGAATCTGCTTTGAAGATTTAATTTAATTTTACTTTATTTTGCTTTGCTTTGTTTTGTTGTGATCTGATCTGATCTACTAGAAAATTTGTGGGACAATTTCTTATTTTATACTATATTTTATTACATAAAATTATTCAATTTTATTTTCATACCAGTTATACATGTTCATCTTATTTTTTTTATTTTTTTGTTTTGTTTTTGCTTGTTTTGTTTTTAATCTGATCTGATCTACAAGAAAATTAGTCAATATTTCCAGGTTTAAATTAGGTAATGATGAAATAAAAATGAAAACCTTTCATTCAAAGTGGCAGATCTGCCGGAAAGGTTAAAAGAACAGCTATTTAAAATTTGTTTTCATTTTATCTAAATGTGCTCCTTTCTTTCTTTCTTTCTTTCTTTGGTTTGCTATGATCTGCAAGAAAATCTGTCAGTATTTTCCAGATTTAAATTCGATTTAAAATCTTCGATTTTCGTGGTCTCAGACTTAATATTTCCTTCAAAGCAGCAGATCTGCCAGAAAGGTTAAAAGTACAGCTAGAATGAATAATAGTTTGGGAAAATTAATCCTGCACATAAGAAAAGCTGTCCTTCAAGCACACATCAAGAAATTCCATTCAGCCACAGGAGAAAAGATTTCTTTTGTACACTTTGGGTTGAAGGTCATCAAAACTAACGCAGTAAAAGTGAACCAGGCGGAGAAGACAATTAATCTCTAATGATATTAATGATGCAATTAGAACGTATACTAGTTTTCCTGTGAAGGGGACGGAAACCGGTAGCGATGGCTGCTATCCGGGGACTTCTCTAGTGTCAGTCCGAACCCTCTGATGCTTCTGTGATGCACACAACAAAAGAGCCACGGCTCGCACAGCGCCGCTCGTGCAGGAGTTTCTCTCGCTGTGTGCAGTTGTCTTTGAATGTTGACCTTGGCACAGAGCTCCCTAGCGACCGAGTAGTGAAGGAATACATGTATACGAGATCAAACCTGCATTCAGGCCTCACCTGGCACCAGCGGTCTGATGTCTGACTCTCCAAAGAGCCTTTGCTCCAGCCACACTTGTCAAACGCTGCTGCTGAAATTAACGAGGAAAGTTAATTAGCTTTGATTTCTCTCAGATATGCAGAGGATAAATTATTTGTCATTGACAGAACAGCCAAGTATTTATAATCCATTAAAATGTGACGTTGCTGACGAAATGGAAGGTGAATGGCTTTTACAAAGACTAATGTGAGTTTAACTGTTGGCATTTACCCAATATCAATAAATCCTCATTCAAGTAAAAGGTTATGTAGGCTGACAATAGAGAACTGTACCTAAAAGATGGAAAAGTTTACCTATGTTCTTTTAAACTTTTATTAAGTGATATACGTAGACTGTTTATTGTGAATCACAGCTAAAAGATGTTGATTAGTTTTAATTTTATTCAAATTTTTTAGGCAAATCCTCCATATTGTACCTGACACATGATAGCTATTAGCTGGCTAGTTTCACTAGCTGTTGCTATACCATCTATGTTAGCATTAGCATCCAGAACTGACGTGTAAGGTCCTGCCCAGTTAGCCCGTTAGCATTATGCTAAGCTAGTGGGCTACACTGTTAGCTTGTTAAATGAACAACCTAGGCTCATCGGGAAAAATGTGCCTGAGACGACAGTTCTACAAAATGATGTTTTGCAAGAAATGCCGCAAGTGCAATGCTGTACCAGGTGAGCTACCGAGCAAGTTTACAATGTCAGAAAATCCATGCATATGAAGCTACTTATGTGCTGAAAAAGTTAAAATATATTCGTTTACGAATCATGTGCTATGGTAGATGCTTTGAGGTCATAATATAGTAGAGTACATGGAACTGCATGAAAACAAGTCTTTATTAATTAATAATCTGTCCCAATAATTTGCGAGTGATATACAAATTATTAGTGTTTTACCACCGCTGTGTTCATTTCAGCTGGAAATGGCAATAATTAACATATTTTTCAGGATTAAGATGTACTAAAATAGCTGTCTGTCATTTCTAATTAGGCACCTAATTGAGTACCAAAAGTTGTCTTGAGCCAATTGAATCCATTGGATATATTTTTTTAAAGTTTTCTCTAAAGTTTTCTCTGGCCTTTTACAACTGCCTGAACATAATGCTAGTTGATAATTGGTGTTTGCAGTGACCAAACTCAAGCCCTCAGCCTCTTCATAAGTGAGAAACTGAACATGTGCAACCTTATATACATTAACAAGGCTTATTTCAGACTGGCTTTGGGTTTTGCCAAACAAAAGGCCAAATTTGCTGCACAATCAATATGGAAATACTTGTCTGTGCTCCATACAAATGAAAAAAAGGCTACAGAGGAGAGGTTCAGGTGGTGGAGATGAGTTTCAGGGAGGGGCACTGAAAGATCAAGCTCCATTCGCAGATTACAACATTTGATGGATACTCCAAAAACATGGCGTTGATCTTTATTGATCGTCTTGGTTCTAATCAGTGAGTGTAATTATTGACTCCTGTGAGGCCGTTTGGGCAATTTTATAAATGCTGTTTTAAAATGCAGGTTTGCACATCATGAAATGTGCTTAGATTGGACCAATTTGTATATTTTAAATTTATACATCCAGGCTTTTGGGGAAACTTTTCCCAAAGTAAAATCAAACAAGACTAAAAAAGGTTCAGATTACACTCTTAAAAGTAATGGTTCTTTATTGACATTGATGGTTCCGTGAAGAACCTTCAACATCCATGAAACCTTTCCATTCCACATTAGGTTCTTTATAGTGAAAAAATATACAGTGGACTTTTAAAATGTTCTTCATTCAGAAAAAAATCTTTCTTTTAAGAACTGTTTACTGAAAGGGCCTTTAGGAAATCAAAATGGTTGCTGTTAAAACCTCCACTTGGAGGCTTTATTTTTAAGAGTGTGCTTGGGTAGAGAGGTTCTTCACATGAGCATCTGTATCTAGAGAAGCTCGTCACTCACGGTGGATCTGGGTTCATGCAGCCTGACTGCGGACAGGTTTCCTGAGGTGTTTTACCCCAGCTTTAATCTATATTAAATGATTTAGTTTCACAAGATGAAAGCCTGCTGTTTGTTTAACAAAACTTTTCCAGGTACAGTCACTGCCTGAAGCCTGCCAAAGGTTGAAGATACAGAGAGAGAGAGTTCGCACAACCCAAACATGCTCTTCAGGCGTTCTCGGTTCTAGGAATCGGCATCAGCACTGCTCGTTCTTATATATTAAACATATACAAGCATTACTATATATAAACCTGCCGACAAGGGGTAAATTTATCAGCAAGTCCACTGCGTTGTTGACAGGTCAAAGGGATCTTTTTATTAGCCGTAATGCTGGGAAGAGATCTGCCGGTGTGTAGGAGACGGAATAATTGTTTGGAATGGGGATTCTCAGCGGACTCTTCTGAGCTTGTCAGCTGGTGTTTGAAGTGTGTGCTGACATTGGGAAAAACTCAAGGGCAGGGGTTGAGCAAGAAATAGGCTCTCAAATGAGAAAGGAAGGGGAGCCAAAGAGAACAGAAGAGGAAAGACAAAGGCGACTTCACACAACTTGTAAGTGGCGTTTGTGTTTTAAGTTGCTTGTGTATGTTTGTATATGTGTGGAGAGAGTTGCTTCTTAACTTTTTTTATTAAATATTAGATATAACCGTTTCCCTCAGAGACCTTCGAAAGGCTTAAGAACCTCAAGGATCTGGCAAAAAGACCTTCAGTTTTCCACCTGCTCATCACTTTGAGAGTCAAACAACATGAAACAAAATGGAGAAGGACACTTCACTTAGTCTACACTCAGGTGTATCTCTCTCCTTCTGGAAGTAAAGAAAGGAACCAGTGTACTTTTAGGAACTTTGAACATGATATGAAACACCACTGGGCCTGCAAACGTCCCTTCTGGGGTGGGATGGTGTTCAGTTGATTGTCTTGTTGTGTCCACAAACGTGTGCTGCAGCCAAGAAGATGCCCTTCAGTTTGAGGTGAATGTTTTTGTAGGCTCTTTTGAGTTTATCTTAGTTAAAGTTGTTGTACTCAATAGCACAAGTTTAATTAACCATTGAGGTACAAGAGGCCGTGCTATATTGTGAAAATAGTCAAAGGGTGTTTATGGCATGCAGGTATTACTGTAATTTTGAGATGACTACTGACGTTCACAAACTTTGGAATAATTAGTTTCTATGCTCATCTATGTCCAACTTTCTGTTTGTGTTTATATATTGTATTTGTAATGTCTTTTTATTTTCCGATATTTTAAAAATGATCTTGTATTGTTTTAGATATCAATAGCTAAATCATTGTAAATATCAAACAAAAATATGTCGCGGTAACTAATTATTTTTCTGTGCTAACAAAACAAGAAATTCTTATTGGTCAACGATCATATAAAGTTGTATCTTGTGCCTTAGTTTTTTTTACTGGGGGACACCCTCGAAAGCAATTGGGATATTTTCAGGCTAGTTTTGAGTAGTAATTGGGCGGGTTTTGTAGCGAAAACCTGGCAACCCTGCACCAGACAGAGCTGTCGGCGATTCTTCCTATTGTAAAGTCATGCAATGTGTAACCTCCTGTCATCGTTCCATCGTGCAGTGTGAACACAACAACAACTGAATGCTACCCCAGATAGTCGTTCAGTGTGAAACCAACAGAGGTGCGACATCTTTGAAAATCGTGCAGTGTGAACTCGGCATTAGCAGCGCAAAAGGTTGTGGGTTAAATTCCCAGAAAACACACATACTAGTAAAAATAATTTAGCCCGATTTTTCACTCGCCGACAGGTTTTGCGAAATCGCCGACAAATGCCTGAAATCGGAGGCAAATCGGTGCTCGTTCACGCGAGTGACAATCACGCAGTGTGAATTATCAAAGACGCGATCTGAGAGAATCGTCGCCGCCGCCCGTGAAATATTTGGCATGCTAAATATCTGGAGCTGTCGGCGATTCACAATCACGCTGTGTGAAATGATTTCTGACTGAAAAGCACATCGGCGATGACCTACAGCCAATGAGAGACCAAGATACAGGACAGCGGGAAGTTCGGGGAGGAGTTATATGAAACGTAGTTTGCGGACCAGTGTTGCCAAATCAGCGATTGCCGTGGTTGTTTTTCATGTCAGCAGGTTGAAGTGACCCCAATAACGTGATATTTAGGCCCTGGAATGTGAATTGTACCAGGAGAACCCCGCCAAAAAAACGTGTATTTTACCCCCGAACGTGATTTTTACTGGGGGACCCCCTCGAAAGCAATTGGGCAATTTTCAGGCTAGTTTTGAGTAGTAATTGGGCGGGTTTTGTAGCGAAAACCTGGCAACCCTGCACCAGACAGAGCTGTCGGCGATTCTTCCTATTGTGAAGTCATGCAGTGTGAAACCCCCTGTCGCCGATCCATCGTGCAGTGTGAACACCGCAACAACTGAATGCTACACCAGATCTCAGTCGTTCAGTGTGAAACCAACAGTGATGCGACGTCTTTGAAAATCGTGCAGTGTGAACTCGGCATAAATCGTCAACAAAAACGTTTTGCCAAAACACGCCAGAATTATGACAACACAGTAAACAGACATGGAAAACAAGCCCTGCAGCTCTGCAAAAGCCTGGGCCTATACATAGTTAATGGCAGAAGAAAGGGTGACTCCCTGGGTCGATTTACATACTGCTCACATCTAGGCAGCAGCAGAGTAGATTACGCCATCACAGATATAGACCAAAGTAAGATCAATTATTTCACAGTCATGCCACAGCTGCCATTATCAGACCACAGTCACATAATCCTCAGTCTCAACAGGTCAGGGAATCATCTGCCCTCTTCAGAACAGAAAGTTAAATCATATCCGCTCCCCCCCAAATTCATATGGAGTAAAGACAGTCCTGCCCAGTATGAAGCTGCGCTCCACAGCACCCAAGCTGAGAACATGATAGACTCCTTTCTCTTGACCACGTTTAGTGAAGAGAAGAGAAGTACCAATTCAGCAACTGAACAGTTAACTAAAATCTTTTCTACAGTGGTCAGAAAAGCCCTCAGAAAAAGAAAAAATTACAGATGTAAAAAAGAAACAGCTAAAGATGCTTGGTTCGATAAAGAATGCCAAAAACTAAGAAAAGAATTACGATCATTATCAAATAAAAAACACAGAGACCCGGCAAACCAACAAATACGAGCCACATATCAACAAACCCTTAAACTATACAAGTCACTATTAATACAGAAGAAAACTGATCACATCAAAATAAAAATAAACAAAATTGAAGAAGCAATCGACCAAAATTCTTTTTGGGAATTATGGAACAATTAACACACATAACACACATACTCAGTCTACATTTCAATTTGCACATAATATACCTGTACATACAACTGTCTTACCTGTACAACAGCCAATGAGAGACCAAGATACAGGGCAGGGGGAAGTTCGGGGAGGAGTTATATGAAACGTAGTTTGCGGACCAGTGTTGCCAAATCCGCGATTGCCGCCGGTTGTTTTTTATGTCAGCAGGTTGAAGCGACCCCAATAATGTGATATTTAGGCCCTGGAATGTGAATTGTACCAGGAGAACCCCGCCAAAAAAATGTGTATTTTACCCCGGAACGTGATTTTTACTGGGGGACCCCCTCGAAAGCGATTGGGCTATTTTCAGGCTAGTTTTGAGTAGTAATTGGGTGGGTTTTGTAGCGAAAACCTGGCAACCCTGCACCAGACAGAGTTATCGGTGATTCTCCCTATTGTAAAGTCATACAGTGTGTAACCTCCTGTCGTCGTTCCATCGTGCAGTGTGAACACAGCAACAACTGAATGCTACCCCAGATAGTCGTTCAGTGTGAAACCAACAGTGATGCGACGTCTTTGAAAATCGTGCAGTGTGAACTCGGCATAAGTTGCTTTGGATAAAAGTGTCTGCTAAATACATAAATTATTATTAACTTTGATAGAAAGGTATGTATTAAATTAGGTTGAATAGCTGTCAGCTGTTAAATTTAAGTACACAAATAGATGATACCAATTTAGGTCAACCAATTACCAAGCAATGCTTAATTTTGTTCAGTCTGTGGTGTAAAAAGGTCACATTAGCAATTAAAGAAAAAACATGGTCAGGTCAAAGTGTCTAAATAAATTTTTGGTTCCAAATTTTTATCAATTTTACTGGTAGTCCACTGTTTGAAGAATTTTTGGGTATAATATGTAACAGTTTACTTTATTTTGCTATACTCACTTACATAAATGAACTATAGTGTCCTGCACCCACTAGTAAACAAATATCACAAATTATATTCGGTGTCTGAATAATTTTTGGTTTGATTGTATATACACATAAAATTTATGTATATATACTATAAACATCAGACCTTTTCTCTGAACTAACTTCCAAAACTGCTGTCCCATTGCACACTATAACTTTTTAAAATCTAAAAATGTAAATAAAACAACAACCAATAATAATAATAAGTAATATTATTTAATAATAAAAACTATGTAGTATTACTATTACTATGTAGTATTAGTATTAGTATGTAGTATTAATCAATCGTTTTCTGTTACAAAAAATGTGTTAACACTGACTCTGAAATTATTTGTAAATATCAAAAGATTTGCACACAAATGAATAATAGTGTTTTTCTTTGGGGAGGATTGTATATACAGTGTTAAACACTGTCATTTTAGGCCTCTCACAACACATTCTTGACACTGAAAGTCTGTGCACTCCAACCTGGAACAAGGGGATAAATTATAGCAAACAACAAAAAGTTGCATGAAGTTTCCCTGGGTGTCCTTGTGACAGGCAGTGCACGGCATAAAATGGCACAGTGTGAAAAAGAGGACAACCCACTAGACGAGAAAGGAAACAGTCATGAAGAAAACATGAGACTTGTATTCTCTTCCTCGACACATATTAAAACCGAGCGAGGCTGGAAACGATTAAACAAAATCTACTGTCGAGGGAAAATATATATAAAACTTTTTTTTTCTATCAGTCAAAACTGTGACAGAATTGTCACAGTCTCCTTTGAAGTCAGCGATGGAAGCCATCGGGGGACCTCGCAAGCGGGTAAATAAAAGATGGAGAATTTCTCCCCCTCTTTCCTTCGCTGGTTAATAGGGCAGCCCCCGCTGATCAAAAGAACATTAGCTTTGATTAATCAATCAATGCCCTGGCGGCCCGCTCCTTCCTGTCAATGATTGGGGCCGCCAGCTAGCACACCGAATGGAGGTTAGACCCCTCCTTACAGTGCGGCAAACATCCGGCTGCCGTTCTCACGCTGTGATGCCAGCCGAAATCCCCCACAATCGATCTTTAGTCCCCTTTACGGCTTAAATTTGTGAACCCTTTCGTTCTAATGACTCTGTTTGAGGTGTATTCGTTTTACCACAGCAGACTTCATCCTGTCTGTGCTTCCTCGTTTGAAGTCATTTGAAGTTTTATTGCTGCCATAGAGGTGGAGTTTAGTGCGAATAACAAGCAAAACATTACAGAATATTTAGAGTGATGCCAACTTTTGCAGTTTATAGAAATGTTCACTTTATTTTATAAAAGTGGCAGTCCATCAGTGATGCCTTTGAGTTGATTTGCTAATTGAAAATATTAAAAAATACCATTTATTGGTGAAGTGGTCTGCCAACCTGAGAAAGGTTCTTTAGACGCATATAACAGTTTTATATTACATTGTTATGCCAGTATATGACACCAGGTGACTGTCTTTATGAGTGATTCATTGACTTATTCACTCAACCAATTCATTAGAAAATACTGACTCACTCCAAAATGAAACAAATAACTGTATTTATGAGTGAGACATTGACTTATTCACTCAACCAATTCATTAGAAAACATTGATTTATTCCAAAATGAAACAATTATTTATAAGTGAGTCATTGACTTATTCACTCAACCAATTCATTAGTGTTTAGTTTACACTCGAAGGTGATTGGGCTCTCGGGCGAGATCCCAATTTGTCAGTCACGACTGACGTAACGTAGAACGTGACTGACTGAAAGGGAACTGATTCATTCCAGAACATGAAACACTGTGCTGTTGCAATGGATCTGCTTTGCTTTCATGGTTAACTTTTTAATATGTGAACCAAACTACAGTAAATATCGTTTCTAAAATCTAACTTAGTCTTAACTTACTGCTTTTATACAAAGTTCAGTTAGCAAGATCATATTCGCAATTGTATTGAATATGAGCATAGTTACTCCGCCTAGGGCTGTTGAACTTATGTACTTATGTAAAGGAATATACATAATATTTACACAAATCTCTGAACAATTAAACACATACATAGCAGTTTTTATAAGTAAGATGAGCTATTCAACATTATGACCAAACTTAAAGATCTTTCATGTGTTTCACAACAAACCTCATGGTTTCCATTCGAATGGACTGCTATGCTCGGCAAATGCAAATGTAATTTCATATGACAAGGAAAGTAAACTTTCTTTCCGGAGTTGTGTGTGTAGGGGGGGCTCCCAGTGGGGGACGGAGCGCTGAAGAAGCCCTGTTCCAATTCTGTCATTGTCAAAGTTTGACATAATAAGCGATTGTTCACGCGCCTTTGTTGAGTGATACAACACAAGAGCAGGGTCCCACTTCCTCACTGTTAATTTTTTGTTGTTTAAAGGGAAAAACACAAGATGTCTATTCCTTTAAGGGCTGCTTGGCAGTGCTTATGCTAAGTAATATAACAAACCTGTCGTGATGTCTGTTTGAGCACCTTTTATCTTTCCAAATCCACAGGAGGGCTCTACCTTTGCCATGTCGGAGAGAAGCGGCATCTCTGAATTAATTTAAGTAGCCCTTTTTTGAAAGCCCAGACAAGTTAAGAGAATTCACATCTAAGATCAAAGCTGTGCTGTTGCAGTGCCACTAGAGTAAGTATTGGCTCTCTTGCTTTCTATGTTGCGATCAAGTGCTTTTTTTTGTGGTTAAAAGGCTGTGCTAGCTTTTCCTAGCATTTAACTATAAAGTTGAGCGTGTCTACGTTTACTGCCAGGTGTGTGTGTGTGTGTGTGTGTGTAAACAGCAAATGAAATGTCAAGATATATATGATGTCCACTGATGGAAAGCAGGCGTTTATTATGTACCAGCCAAGAGACTGCTTTATCTCTAACACCAACATTAATATAAAGTCAACAACGGTCATTCATTCTGTTACTTAAAATTATTCAATACTTCAGCTGACTTTAGAAAGGTTAAATGGTTAGTGCACTGAAAAATGAAAATTCTGTTACCATTTACTCACACTTTCATTCCAAAACTGATTTTTTTTCACAGAACATAAATATATAAATATACATATATATATTTATTTACAAATTGTACAGTTTTTTTAATATAAATATTTCTAAATATATACAGCAGGTAAAATAAGTATTGAACACAGTAACTCAGTACTTTTACTTTCTCAGTAAATATATTTTTAAAGGTGCTGTTGACATGAAATATTCACCAGATGTCGGTAACAACCCAAGTAATCCATACATACAAAGAAAACAAAACAAATAAGTTCAGAAATTAAGTTATGTGTAATAAAATGGAATGACACAGATAAAAAGTATTGAACACATGAAGAAATGTAGGTGCAAAAAGACATGGAAAGCCAAGACACCAGCAGAAATCTATCTAGCAATCCTGCCCCTAGTCAGTGGAAATGAATATTAGCTGGTTCAGTCCCAACACCTACAGTACCAGGATGATGAAGATGAAACAAGGGTGGACATTTCAGCAAGACAATGATCCCAACAACAGCCAAGGAAACTCTCAAATGGCTTCAGAAAAAGAAAACAAAGCTGCTAGAATAGCCCAGCCAATCACCTGACTTGAATCCAATAGAAAATAAGAACTAAAGATCAGAGTTCATAGAAGAGGCCCACAGAACCCTCAATATTTTAAGACTCTGTGGAAGAATGGGTCAAAATCACACCTGAGCAATGCATGCAACAAATTTCTCCATACAGGAGGCGTCTTGAAGCTATCATACCAACAAAGGCTTTTGTACAAAGTAATAAATACATTTCAGTAGCTTAATACTTTTTCCCTGTGTCATTCCATTTTATTACACATAACTTTGTATGAATGGATGACTTGGGTTGTTACCGACATCTGGTGAAAATTATGTCAACAGCACCTTTAGAAATATATTTACTGAGAAAAATGGTGACGTGTTCAATACTTATTTCACCCGCTGTATTTATTTTTCTTTTTTTACTGTTTTGATGTTTGACAAACTTTTTGCTCTTTGACATTTTATCTGTCAAGTATAAAAATATTGTGCATTAGTCATGTTGAGCCATTTGTACAGCTTTTTAAATGTTTTGGTGCATTTTAGAGCTTTACAGATAAGGTCACTATATCAACTATGTGGCAAGAGCTGCAAAAATGTTCCTTTCTCAGAAAAAAAATCATAGGTTTGGAACAACATAAACATTTACATCCAAACATTTGGCAGACGCTTTTATCTAAAGCATCATTGCATTTATATTACACATATTTGATCAGTTTTTCCTTTCCTTGGGATTCAAACCCATGAATTTGCACCATGCTGTACTGTTTGAGCTACAGGAAGAAGTTATATTTCTATATAATTCTATGAATTAATGACAGAATTTTCACATTTAGGTGAACCGTTCCTTTAAGAACACCCTGATGTGTGTATAAGATTCATCCGAACACCATTATGGGTAAGGTTGAAGACAAGAAAGTTCTTTCGCTAGTTTCTTTATTCATCTCTTTTCATTCTTGACAGATAAATCTGCTGGGATTTTCTCTCTTTTTTTCCCTTACACAAGAACATCTCTAATTTCATCAGCTCTCCTGACTGACAAGCATCATTACGGATAAAATTATCTTGGTAATTATCCTGCCGAAAAGAGATTTATTTCCCTTTGTGAGGAGGAGAGCGGATCCATGGGGCCACGCAGTGATCTGCAGCGTGGAGACGCTTCGTTAAAATAAGCATCCTAATGAGACGAGCCCTCCTGCAGAGCGCTGAGGCCCAAGCGTTACGCCTAGCAGGAGCACTCGCTTTTGTTCAGATGTGCATTAAGTAAGCGTGAACACGGTATCGTCTGTGTTTGGAGGGCCACTTATCGAGGAATTCACAGTACGTAATTATCTTAATTTGCACCCCGGAGCCATATCCGATATGAGACCTTCCGCCCATGACTACTCTGACGTAACATACTCGTAGGCCCGTGCCACGGAAAGGTGTCAAGCTACTGTCGGAAATATGAGATGATTAACAGAGAGTTCATTGACTGAAATACTTACTTTTAAATATTTAGTTTTGCTAAACTTTGCCTGTAGTTGCAGTTTTTAAAATTTTAATATTTGTTAACATGCAAATGCAACATGGGGAAGTCGTGGCCTAATGGTTAGAGAGTCGGACTCGTAACCCAGGTCCGAGTCTCAGGTCCAGCAGGGATTGTAGGTGGTGGGGAGTGAATGTACAGCGCTCTCTCCCACCTTCAATACCACGACTGAGGTGCCCTTGAGCAAGGCACCGAACCCCCAACTGCTCCCCGGGCGCCGCAGCATAAATGGCTGCCCACTGCTCCGGGTGTGTGTTCACGGTGTGTGTGTGTTCACTGCTGTGTGTGTGCACTTAGGATGGGTTAAATGCAGAGCACTAATTCCTAGTATGGGTAACCATACTTGGCCACATGTCACATCACTTATATGATCTTTCGAAAGATAGAATTGTTTCTGTTTCTTAGTAAATCCCATTAATGTATGCTTTTGGCTGAAACATTTATCTAAAGTGATTTACAGATACACTTTATCAGTATGTGTTTCCTGGGATTCGAACCCACAACCTGTTGCAAGCACCATGCTTTCCAAGTGCATCAGACATATTTCGATACAGTGCTTTTTGAAATATGTACATGAGTAGATTTGTGATGGTAATGTTTTCTGAAAGTGACTTTTGAATCTCCACTTAACTGGCATTTGTGTGTTTGATTTTCATAACTGATCATTAGCAATTGTGCAGGTTGACTAATTTTGTCATTAAACTCAGAGTTTAGGTGAAGCTGATGGGGAAACAAGCTCTTTACGATAATGAGCACCAGTGTTTGGCGTAATTAAGTGCAGAGCAAGTGGCTTCTTTTCCTAATGGCTCTGCTAGTTAAGGGTCATTGTCAATGGATAGATTATTAAAGACTGAAAGAACTTAACAGACGCCTACAGGAGCTGTAGGACAACTTTCATGAGTACACAAGATTCTTAAACAGAAGCTGTCATGTTTCTGTAATATCACCATTTGGTAACTTTAGGTATCTTTGCTAGATGTTTGTGGTTGCAGTACAGATGAACAAAGGGTATCTCTAACATTCAGCAAGGTCCATCCATCCATCCATTTGCCATACCGCTTTATTCTTTGCAGGGTTGAGGGGGGCTGGAATCGCTGGATCGTATCCCAGCATCTTGGACCACAGGCGGGGTACATCCTGAATGGATGGTCAAAGTAAGGGTTGATTGATTGATTTGTTTGTTTTATTTTTGGGCTTACCATTTTTGCCCTTTATATCAAGTATCTAATATGCTGACTTTTTAACTCATAATTGACTTTTTATCTCATAATTTTGACTTTTTATCTCATTATTAACTCATATTACCACATTTTTCCTTATTATGTGGCAGAAATGGGCTTTCATAGTTTCCAATTGCAAGTTCTCCGAGGCTATTCTTACTGCAGTATCTCATAATTTTTTTAAATCTCATTATTAACTGAAATTACCAAGTTTTTCCTTCCTATGTGGCAGAAATGGGCTTTCATAGTTTTATGACCACTATAAACTAAAATGACAAATTCTCCAAGGCTATTCTTACTGCAATATCTCATAATTTTGACTTTTAATCTCATTATTAACTCATATTACCAAGATTTTCTTTCTTATGTAACGGAAATGGGCTTTCATAGTTTTATGACCATCATATACTAAAATTGCAAGTTCTCCAAGGCGATTCTTACTGCAGTATCTCATAATTTTGACTTTTTATCTCATTATTAACTCATATTACCAAGATTGTCTTTCTTATGTAATGGAAATGGGCTTTCATAGTTTTATGATCAGCAATTTTGCCTTAAAGTAGTTCATTGGTGGCTAAAGAAAAAAAAAAGGCACATCTGCCAGTGACGAGTATAAACGGCTTCAGCGTCATGAGACTTGCGCTCGCAACTGCACTGGCTGTACCTGAAATGCTTGCTTTAAGTACTATTTTAGCATAAGAAACAAGATTTCAGTATTTCACCATTCAAGTAACTAGGAGTTGGTCTTGCATGCCTGAAATAACTGCTTGGAGGAATTGCAAATATGGCCGCAGAGTGACCTGACTTTCCTTGACATGGACTTTGGTAGCACCGTTGACATGGACAGTGGTCAAACATACTGTTTAGTATTCATTATGCAAATATATTTTGCATAATGCCACAGTTAGCAAATCAGAATCAAGTATTCCTGAGAACCATGTAATAAACAGAGGTTGACGTGTTTTGGCGACATAAATCTGTCAGCCCTGTCAAAGCAGGTCACCTTCACATGCTGATTGCATTATGTGAAATTTATGGCGTAGACATGCACCGAAACAAGTATTTGTACGGACTCAGCGTTCTGCTTTTGAATGTCCAGGCACAGTGCATGTGACAGTGCTGGAAGAAATGTAGACGCCGCCTTGGGTCGATACAAAAATGTATGTGCTTGGAGCCTAGGAGGCATTCAGTAATGAAATCAATAGCTGTGCTTGGCTCCTAGCATTAAGATCATTGGTCTGGCTGTTATTTAGTCATCGTTGTCCTACAACCTGGGTGCAAGTTGGCAACCAGTGAAAAATCAATAAAGTGACACCACAGTCGGCATCCCAATTACTGGTGAGACTGGTGAGAGATCAATTCATGTGTTGGCCATTAACAGGTCCTTTTGGGAAATCATACTGCATTATTTGTGTTCGGTTCGCTCTCGTACAAGTGCTCTCCTTCCCTGTCTCGCTCTAAAACAGTGAATTATACAAATCAACAAAAGATTGTACAGCCAAAGACCTAGTTACCCTGTTTTGCTTTGCCTCATGCGACCCTCGCATCAATGATCTCGCAATAACATGTATTATTAGGTTGTTGTGTGCTATAACCTAGAGTTGTTGCAAAATGTCACTTAAACAGTAAGTACAAACTTAGAATGTCATTTGTAAAGACATTAAATAACATGAAGCTGTGATTAATTATTATTTTTTGGTTATTTTTTAAGGGAAGAAAGTTATAAAACGTTCCGACTAAAGTCAAAATGGTTAGACACTAAGTCTGACTGTGATTAGACGAGCAACGTGCAAAGTAGCAAAAATAATGAATACTTTCAAATAGGTTTCCTGAACATTCCCTCATCTGCCAAAGGTTGGACAAACAGATGCTGGTTGTGATGTTTTGAGTTGTATCTGCGTTAAAGCCTAACCTTAACCTTAACTCAGATGTGCAAAAGTACTTCAACATTAAAAATGATCTTGTCACCCTGAAATTTGTATATAAGGATATAATAATATGCTTTGTTGCCCTTGCAAAGAAAAAATAAATAAATAAATAATTGAAAATGTAACATTTAATCAAATGGTTTAAAATAGATATTTACATAAGGTAAATAAATAAAATGAAATAAAAGAAAATCAGTCAACCAATAAATCCTGGAAAATGTGATATTTATTCAAATAAGAATAAATATCTGTAAAATATATAAGTAAATAAATAAGACTGTAACATTTAATCAAATGGGTTAAAATTGATTTATTTTTATTTTAAATTATTTTTACACTACCAAAGTCTGTTTTTTTTTTTTTTCAAAAAGATCTTTTATCCTCACCTAGGCTGCATTTATTTGATACAAAAATACAGTAAAACAGTAATTTTGTGAAATATTATTAAAAATTTAACAGAGCTCATTTTTCCAGCAGCCATTGCTCCAATCTTTAGTGTCACATTATCCTTCATTCTAATATGCTGATTTGATGCTCAAGAAACATTTATTTTTATTATCAGTTTTGAAAACGGTTGTTTAATATTTTTGTGGAAACCATCATGCATTCGTTTTTCCAGGAGTTTTCTTTTCTTTTTATGAATAGGCTATAATGTTATTTACTGTCACATTTGATTAATTGAATGCATCTTTGCTGAATAAAAGTAATTTCTTTAGAAAGATCTTGCTGACCTAAACCTTTGAACAGTTGTGTTCTATGCTTAACTTTGCAGTCTATAAAATGTGTTCAATTAATGCCAAAGCAAATGAAAGCTGCTTTGCCATTTACCAAACAAAGTTTTAAACATTCATACATTGTTGTTTTTAATTAAATACTCTGTATTTATTCTGAATTCATAATATGCACACCACTTAAAGATTACCTAGTTCAACTTGATAGAAATACTTCATATAATTGAAATTCATAAATGCAAGTGTTGAAGAGCCAAGAAGTCTTTTTTACACTAGGCAGCCTTAGTGTTCAAAGTCAATTTTGTGTTTGTTTGTTTAATTAAATGTGAAACTACTTCTAAGTCTAAAGGAAAAGCAGTTAGCGTTCTTCAGGTGAGGTGCAAATCAAACACTTATGATATGTGTCTTGCAGCATTACTATTCTGATGGTGAGGTTGTTGACACCTGACACAGACCACACTTTTAAATCTCTGACTGCAGCACGACATCTTTAAATCCCTTTTCCCACATTGATTGACATCTCTCATGTGCTCCTCTGGCAAAGTTGCACAGCCCCACATTTCTCTCTGGAATGGTAAACACGAGGTAAAACATATTACTAGGAGAAGCCAGCAAACGGCAGCGTGTCAGTAGGTGAATATCTCATCAGTCCACATTCTTTATCAACTAGTTCTCCGCGCCGCACTTTCTCGTGCAGCTCATGCATATGTAAAGACCAGAATATGTTCCAGCAGCGATAAGGATGTTGCTCGTACCTGCAATGCCTGACAAAAACACGAGCACAATGGCAACATGACATGCAGCTGTTTAGCGTGACAGTGGTGTAATTGTAAGGAGGGAGAAGACGTCTTGCTCTTCACTCAGCTTGAGACAGGACTAACTTCTCGCTTCAAAGATACTCTGCGGAGAAAGATGACAGGAGCAAAGAATGACTGGATCTCTTTAGTGCCTACAATTACATGGCATGATGCCTTATGTGTGCAGTCAACAGAATAAGGCCTAATGAAGCAGATATCTTAAACACATAGCTACAAGATACCATTAGTTAAGTGGCAATGCACCATGCGGTGTTCAGCATAACACTGAGGTAAAAAAAAAAAAAAGAGGCATATTTATATAGAAGTTGAAGAACACAAAATGTATATTTGTTCAGCTGGCAGGCTTTTTATCCAAAGCAACTTCAAAAACCACTCTAAACTGGTAATAGTTTGTATTGTCAAAAATCGTGACTTCAGACATATGACTTTTATTTTTTATTTATTTTTCTCAAAATTTCCTATAGCTTCTCATGAGACCAGGTTGGAACCTATAACCTTGCTGTTCCTAGCGTTATACCAGCATTTAAATTTCTAGAAGTGTTTTGTGATATACTTGTGGGTGGGTGAATCATTTGCTGAGTTATGACAGTCCTTAAAGTGCCCCTATTATGGATTTTTGAAAATTACCTTTCATGCAGTGTGTAACACAGCTAAGTGAATGAAAACATCCTGCAAAGTTTTAAATCTGAAAGTGCACCGTGTATAAAGTTATTGTCTCTCAAAATAAAGAGTGGACTCGAGTCATTTAAACTAGTCGTTTTTAAAACGAATCCCAAAAACAAATAAGAAAATGAAAGTGTTTTTTGACCTTGCATGCATGTCAACCGGTTGTTGGGGACTCCCAAAACCAAAATATGAACCTTCCATAAGCCATAATAGGGTCACTTTAAGTTTAGATGTATGATACAAATTATAACTTCAAAGCTTGAAAACACTGTTTAAAGGGGTCATATGATGTTGCTAAAAAGAACATTATTTTGTGTATTTGGTGTAATGAAATGTGTTTATGCGGTTTAAGGTTAAAAAAACACATTATTTTCCATATACTGTACATTATTGTTTCTCTTCTATGCCCCGCCCTTCTGAAACGCGTCGATTTTTACAAAACTCATCGGTCTGAAAAACGAGGTGTGCT
>NW_015660878.1:618171-619175 GCF_001515625.1 Sinocyclocheilus rhinocerous | reverse complement strand
AAGCGGATATCGTCCTCTTTTGGAAGGCCAAAATAAGTAGTTTCGCTTTCACAACGAAACACACAGCGTCTTCACGACATGGCGGCAGCGGCAACAACAAAACTACAGCGAGAATAAAGTTAGGCCTTCTTTCTTTGCGTGAACATTTGGGCAGTGTTATGCAAATCTTCCCACATTGTGACGTAGACATGTGGGGGCGTGTTAGAACGAGCCATTTTAGGTAGGCGTGGTTGACTCTTAACTTTTATAAGGAATATCTCTTTGGATTTGAGACTTTAGTCTTTGCAACTTTACAGATCTTTTTTATGCACCAAGAGTTTGTAAGAGAAAGGAAAAATTGAAATCGCATCATATGACCCCTTTAAAAACATTTCAATTTAATTTTAAATTGAAATAAAACTTCCCTCAGACCTTGTTTTATTTATATTTTATTAAGATCCATCTCAGTAAAGTGGAAGCCATGGAATAAAAAAAAAAAAATTTTAAAAAGTAATTGAATCTTTTTAATTTTCTCAAGAACTGCTAAATACAAACTCAGAATTGAGACAAACTTAAAATTCTGAGTTTTTTCTCAGACTTCTTTATAGTTCACAGTTCTTTCTTTTTCTCTGAATTCTGAGTTTCTATCTCACTTTTTTGTTTGTTTCAGCCATTAATTAAAAAATAACAAGGGTATTTGTGAGTTTTTATCTCACAGTTTTTATTTTCTTTATTTTTTTCAGTTTCTCAGAATTGCAGGGAAAAAGTCTGAATTGTAAGATATAAACTCATAATTGTGAGAAAAATGTCAGAACTATGAGATGAAAGTATACAGTTTTTATTATTTTATTTTATTTTTTAAATCCTGTGGCCGAAACAGGCTAATCTGTACAGTTAAATTGTATAAAAGTGGTCATAAAACGTTCTTATTACACAGTAACTATTCACAGAAGCACACTTTAACTGCCTGGGTAAAAAGCAGAGATGATATTCAAGATAAACTGTGGGTTGAAGTCTAAATATTT
>NW_015660878.1:615465-618083 GCF_001515625.1 Sinocyclocheilus rhinocerous | reverse complement strand
CCCCCAAGCTTGTACTTGCCATGTTACGAACTGTAGAAGGAATTAGCAGTTATGTTTGATTTGGCTGGAAGACCTTCCTGTAGTTTAAAATAAACTAGGATTAATCATTGATCCACAAGACTCCAAAGTATTAACCTGATAACTTTACACTATTACAAGAAAAGAAAGCAGTAGAAAGGAGCAATGGGCTGCCTTTGGTCCAAGTAGGCTGTCTATAGCCTACGTGAACTTACGCAATAACTAAACTCGACTATTTCAGATTTCAAAGCACTGACAAGCACTTGCACTAATGTTGATATTTTGCATTATCACAATGACTCTGCATTAAATAGAGGGCTGCTATCTACTTGAGGGTGCAAAGACCAGTTTGGGAGACATTACAAAATAAGGTCAAAGTTAATTTATGAAATGCAAAACAGTGCAGAATGCAACATTTCTGATGTTTCATGTGTGTGTGTGTGTGTGTGTGTGTGTGTGTGTGTGTTTTATATTGGTTTTAGTGTTTATTAAATAGACTAACATAATGCACAACTTACACATGCAGTGTGACAATACTGGTGCATGTTGTCACAAAAGAGCAATGTGTGTTCAATCAACTGTATTTTTTTTCCTGTGCCATATTTTTAGAAATAGCTTTAAGATTTGTGCTTAAGGAGTTAACAAACTCAACCCGAGAGAGATTGGCGATTGCATTAACTTTTGATAGGCTATAGGCCTATTTAATAATTAATTTCCTGAACCTTGCTATATGCGCTACTGTTTAAACTACAGCGACGTCCCCGAGGAACTCTAGACCTCCGTGTGAATATTGCGCAAAAATCCCGTTGCATTAGAATAGCAGTTCGCTCAACTGGTGTTATTCTGACACGACCACCACCTCACGTTAGTACAGGAGTGAAACGCTGTGAAACCGAGTGGCGTCAAAAAGGTGAGAAACGCATCAAAACGCTAATATTGCAGCTTAGACGTCTCTTTAACTTCCTGCTCTTGTACTTTTGTTTGTTTCTTGTTAATATTAAGGCTATATGAAGCGCCTTGTCGTACATTTTTGACATTCCAAAGAGACCGCCTTGGGCGTCTTAGTTCGCTCTATTGTTTCCTTTATAGCTACTCTTAAACAAACAAACCGACAAACGTATTCACAAACTATATATGATGTAACAATATTAAACATCCGTAATTTAAAATCCTTTAAATTGTGCGACATAATCAGTATTAAATGAGATATTTTGCTCTGTTCATGTAGGCTATCTCAGCTATACTAAATCCAGCTTTAAAAGGACAAACTGCCATACGCCTGTTTTAAAGAAATATTTGCATATAACTGTCTTTGTGGATTTTTTGTCCATTTTCGGTAAAGAAAGTTCTATAAATACCACATCGTTTTTAATTTGGAGCTAGGCTGTGATACTGACAAGGTGCTGGAAAATCCAGTTTAAACTGGTAGCTGTTTTGGAACATGTTTTTTTTAACTAGTTCAAGCTGGGATACATTGGCCAAATTGGTTTGGTTGGGCAATAGGAGTGGTGATAGGAGATATTTCGTATCACATTAACCAGTATGTGATATTGCTTTTGTAAGATTTTGTGTATTATTCTTTATATCAAACTAAAGAAAGAAATCGTCTTTATATTTTTGATGTAATTATTTATGTTTGCTATTTGTTGTTTCCCATTTGTATTCACTTGCTGTTTGAATAAAGATGGCAGAAGTTGTACACATGATTGACAGCGAGGTTTTCCTGGCCTTCTCCACATATGCAACCATAGTCGTCCTCAAAATGATGCTCATGAGCTTCATGACCTCATATTTTCGCTTGACAAAACAGGTACGCTATTTATTGTGCTCAATTTACTGCTTGTGCAACATGCATTCTATATTTTTCAGTATTTTTCAATGGGCTGTCAAGCACTTATTTTCTCAAATTTAATGGCTCCTCTTTTAGGTTTTTTCAAACTTGGAGGACACCACCTTGGTGAAGACCACAGAAGACAGGAAGAGGCTGGTCAGGGTTGATCCGGATGTGGAAAGAGTGCGACGGTAAACATATTTGGTTTTATGTGAGCAATGAAGGTGATACTGATATTGTCTCTTTTTCTGATGCCTTTGCTCTTGAATCACAGGTGCCATCTAAATGACCTGGAAAACATTGTTCCCTTTGTGGTGATCGGTCTCCTGTATGCACTCACGGGGCCAGATCTCTCCACGGCTCTGTTGCACTTCCGGGTGTTTGTAGGGTCACGTTTCGTCCACACAGTGGCCTATGTGATGGCTCTGCCCCAGCCTACCAGAGGTCTGACCTTTGGTGTGGGGCTGTTCACAACTTTTTCTATGGCTTACCGGGTGCTCACCACAGCGCTTTTTCTCTAATGGATAGCATTCACTTCATTTAAAACCATTTAGTTTGAGTTTTCTACAATGTTGCGTGAAAGAAATGTGTTGAGGAACCAATTATAATGCTGTTTTTGTGTTTTCTAATGGCTTTCAGTACCACAGTCCCATGAATGCACTTTATAGTGTGAATGAAAACTAAACATATGGCCTAATACTGCTGATAATATTTAATTAATGTAATCTTTAACTCCTGACACACATTTCAGGATGAGTCTAAAACTTTG
>NW_015660878.1:598494-613421 GCF_001515625.1 Sinocyclocheilus rhinocerous | reverse complement strand
AAGCTTGTACTTGCCATGTTACGAACTGTAGAAGGAATTAGCAGTTATGTTTGATTTGGCTGGAAGACCTTCCTGTAGTTTAAAATAAACTAGGATTAATCATTGATCCACAAGACTCCAAAGTATTAACCTGATAACTTTACACTATTACAAGAAAAGAAAGCAGTAGAAAGGAGCAATGGGCTGCCTTTGGTCCAAGTAGGCTGTCTATAGCCTACGTGAACTTACGCAATAACTAAACTCGACTATTTCAGATTTCAAAGCACTGACAAGCACTTGCACTAATGTTGATATTTTGCATTATCACAATGACTCTGCATTAAATAGAGGGCTGCTATCTACTTGAGGGTGCAAAGACCAGTTTGGGAGACATTACAAAATAAGGTCAAAGTTAATTTATGAAATGCAAAACAGTGCAGAATGCAACATTTCTGATGTTTCATGTGTGTGTGTGTGTGTGTGTGTGTGTGTGTGTGTGTTTTATATTGGTTTTAGTGTTTATTAAATAGACTAACATAATGCACAACTTACACATGCAGTGTGACAATACTGGTGCATGTTGTCACAAAAGAGCAATGTGTGTTCAATCAACTGTATTTTTTTTTCCTGTGCCATATTTTTAGAAATAGCTTTAAGATTTGTGCTTAAGGAGTTAACAAACTCAACCCGAGAGAGATTGGCGATTGCATTAACTTTTGATAGGCTATAGGCCTATTTAATAATTAATTTCCTGAACCTTGCTATATGCGCTACTGTTTAAACTACAGCGACGTCCCCGAGGAACTCTAGACCTCCGTGTGAATATTGCGCAAAAATCCCGTTGCATTAGAATAGCAGTTCGCTCAACTGGTGTTATTCTGACACGACCACCACCTCACGTTAGTACAGGAGTGAAACGCTGTGAAACCGAGTGGCGTCAAAAAGGTGAGAAACGCATCAAAACGCTAATATTGCAGCTTAGACGTCTCTTTAACTTCCTGCTCTTGTACTTTTGTTTGTTTCTTGTTAATATTAAGGCTATATGAAGCGCCTTGTCGTACATTTTTGACATTCCAAAGAGACCGCCTTGGGCGTCTTAGTTCGCTCTATTGTTTCCTTTATAGCTACTCTTAAACAAACAAACCGACAAACGTATTCACAAACTATATATGATGTAACAATATTAAACATCCGTAATTTAAAATCCTTTAAATTGTGCGACATAATCAGTATTAAATGAGATATTTTGCTCTGTTCATGTAGGCTACCTCAGCTATACTAAATCCAGTTTTAAAAGGACAAACTGCCATACGCCTGTTTTAAAGAAATATTTGCCTATAACTGTCTTTGTGGATTTTTTGTCCATTTTCGGTAAAGAAAGTTCTATAAATACCACATCGTTTTTAATTTGGAGCTAGGCTGTGATACTGACAAGGTGCTGGAAAATCCAGTTTAAACTGGTAGCTGTTTTGGAACATGTTTTTTTTAACTAGTTCAAGCTGGGATACATTGGCCAAATTGGTTTGGTTGGGCAATAGGAGTGGTGATAGGAGATATTTCGTATCACATTAACCAGTATGTGATATTGCTTTTGTAAGATTTTGTGTATTATTCTTTATATCAAACTAAAGAAAGAAATCGTCTTTATATTTTTGATGTAATTATTTATGTTTGCTATTTGTTGTTTCCCATTTGTATTCACTGCTGTTTGAATAAAGATGGCAGAAGTTGTACACATGATTGACAGCGAGGTTTTCCTGGCCTTCTCCACATATGCAACCATAGTCGTCCTCAAAATGATGCTCATGAGCTTCATGACCTCATATTTTCGCTTGACAAAACAGGTACGCTATTTATTGTGCTCAATTTACTGCTTGTGCAACATGCATTCTATATTTTTCAGTATTTTTCAATGGGCTGTCAAGCACTTATTTTCTCAAATTTAATGGCTCCTCTTTTAGGTTTTTTCAAACTTGGAGGACACCACCTTGGTGAAGACCACAGAAGACAGGAAGAGGCTGGTCAGGGTTGATCCGGATGTGGAAAGAGTGCGACGGTAAACATATTTGGTTTTATGTGAGCAATGAAGGTGATACTGATATTGTCTCTTTTTCTGATGCCTTTGCTCTTGAATCACAGGTGCCATCTAAATGACCTGGAAAACATTGTTCCCTTTGTGGTGATCGGTCTCCTGTATGCACTCACGGGGCCAGATCTCTCCACGGCTCTGTTGCACTTCCGGGTGTTTGTAGGGTCACGTTTCGTCCACACAGTGGCCTATGTGATGGCTCTGCCCCAGCCTACCAGAGGTCTGACCTTTGGTGTGGGGCTGTTCACAACTTTTTCTATGGCTTACCGGGTGCTCACCACAGCGCTTTTTCTCTAATGGATAGCATTCACTTCATTTAAAACCATTTAGTTTGAGTTTTCTACAATGTTGCGTGAAAGAAATGTGTTGAGGAACCAATTATAATGCTGTTTTTGTGTTTTCTAATGGCTTTCAGTACCACAGTCCCATGAATGCACTTTATAGTGTGAATGAAAACTAAACATATGGCCTAATACTGCTGATAATATTTAATTAATGTAATCTTAACTCCTGACACACATTTCAGGATGAGTCTAAAACTTTGACCCGTACTGTACACTGTGAACAGACATTTGATTTTTGTTACTTATTAATCACGATAAGACTTTGAGCAACAACTTTGGATTGTGTCAGTTATTAAGGCCTATTCAAGTTTGTGTGCATTTAACAGTGTTACAGTAGTTGTGAAGACAAGCAAAGGAAAATTTTTAATTTGCGAAGTACCAACTTGGAATTTTAATGTTCATTTTCAGCAGGTTTAAAGAAATTATGAACAATAGCAAAATGTTTATAAATGGATTAAATAAAGTTTGAAAATAAAAAATAAGAATGTTTCTGACAATGCTTTTACAGTTGCAAGTGTGCAAAAAAACAGTGCATGTTTTGTCCACTAGAGAGAGCTATTTGAAAGCCCAAGTGGTACCAATGTTAAGTCCAATGTTTGTCTAATGCTCATGAAGCACCTCTTTATTTGTTTCTAACGCACCCTTGGCATGCAGGCACAAAAAACTCATTCCTGTGCACTCTATCTGACCGTATTCTGCCTCAGTAGATAAATTGACCTGTTTTATATAGCCACACTGCTAACATTAGCAGATGTTTGGTAAAAAATAGCCTTAAATAAAATCGTATTATTCATGCTTCACTCATTATCTTGATATGTTATGAATAGCTTCATTACTAATTTCATGCAACTATGCACAATAATAATAATAATTAGCTTTAGATACAAATGAAATGTGTTTCTTTCAGTGTTTTTACTATCGAGTGTTTCAGTCATTATAAGATTTTTAAAAAGTTCTGTTTTTGAGGTCGTAATATCTAAGTTCCCTTTGTTTTGAAAAATACAGGACCTCCACACAGCTATGACCAATATAAATCTTCTGGAATCAACTCTTCAACTGTGAAGCAAAGCAAGAAATTCTGAACTACATGAAATAAAATGAAGGTAAGTGAAAATATGAATTAGTCTATTTCAGACTGAGAAGTGAAGTGACATGTGGCCAAGTATGGTTACCCATACTAGGAATTAGTGCTCTGCATTTAGTGCTCCCCCCACCTACAATCCCTGCCGGTACGAGACTCGAACTCGCAACCTTTGGGTTACAAGTCCGACTCGCTAACCATTAGGCCACATTATTTACCATTACAGGAATTCAGTTCTACACTGTCAGAAAACAGGGATCTTATGAAACGCAAGTTGTGGCTGACTTTCATTTTGTGACACGTTTCTAAGTGAAATGGCATATTGAACAAGAAAAAATGTAGGGTGGAATTTATCTGTTGGTTGTTGATTTGACTATTATGAAAAGTGAATGTTGTATGAGTCAGATCACAGGACTAGCAAGACAATTTGATTAAAATTTACCTTAAAACAATGCACGGATGTTTTGTTCACATTAAGACCAGCAATGTGCATTAAAAGACCGAATCAATTTTGATTGTCAGACTTTCAATTGGCCAAGCTGTCTGAAATGAGACCATTTTTATATAAAGGTCTCTTAAACTAGTTAAACCCCCCTGTGTCTTGAATGTATGAGCATCCTTCAGCTGCTTTGTCCTTCTCTTTAACCAGCCCTCTCTTGATGTCACAGTAAATACTACTACTTAGCCCCAAGGTCGCCACGGCTGGCCATGCATATACCCCGTAAAGGCTTTTTCTCATTTGTTTTGGGTCTGTGCCCAGCTCCAGGGTGTGCAATATTTCAGTCAAGCCAAGCATTTTACAGGCTGGCCAGATGAAGAACAGCTAAACCTTGCTCTGTGATCAATAATGACTGATCCGCCCACAAGGGGCTCTCCCTCCGCTGGGGAAAAGCAGGGGTCCGGCCTATCCGAGAAGTTTTTTTGGTGGAAACTCAAGGCTCTTGGAGTCAACCTTGAAGTTGTTCTTTAGATGGACGTTCAGTAAACAGAGTCAAGACTGACATGTGCTTGAAAAAAAGTGCTAGTGGTCTATACATTGATAGACAGATTCTGTATGGTGCATTCCTCCCACGCTGTTTCTATATTACAACAGACACCATATATTTCTCAGATCTTCCCACTGCCTTATTGTAAGGCTCGTTAACTGTATGGCCGCTTAATTAGGCAGCACTTCAAAGTCATGGCGTGGGCCAGTATCAAGGTTTAGAAGAGATTTATATCACACAATGGCTCCACGGGTCCTGAAAAATTAATGAACGCTTAGCCGGGATCCGACTTATAGGCGACACGGTGCAATATAAATCAATTTGAGTTTGAGCCTTGCAATCCGGAACCGACTGTATCTGCTGGACTAGACGTTTTTAGAGCATTTTTGGAGGTGCATCGGCGGTAATGCGGACGAAATAGGTCAGAGGCGAGATGTGAATGCATGTCTCCTGACATTTCTTCAATGACGGCATGCTTGCTTTCTTGCTTTCTCATATGAACTAACGACTTGTGAGTTTCTGTGAAGTAATTATGGGTGCAGAGATCAGCCATAATCACATTGAGACAGTAGCGAGCGCAGGTCAGGACCATATGTTTGACTCCTTTCTCAGCTCCAGAACAGACTTCAGTGGAATGCGAACATAATAAGGACTAACTAATGCCTTTCGCATTGCTGCTCTCTTCTCTGCCCTTCATCTCTACTGAAGCCCATTACTGAGCTCAGAGAATTGCGGTAAACTCGCCATTTTTTTGCACTTGTCAGTGCCATTTATACACAGGAAGTCATATTATCTCATGTGGGGTAAAACTCACATTGAAATGGCCACTTGAAGGCCAAATAAATCTACCTAAAATGCTCAGTGAAGCAAATGCCCTGTGTTGACTCAATGATTTCAACATATTTATCTCAGCGTTACACCTAATAGATGGCCTATAGGCCAAAAGGCATGAGGAAGTGGTGCTTCAGCTAACATTTAAGCATAATTTCGGTGCTTATGTTAACAATGCTGAGCCTATTTTTGTTGCATGTCGGACAAAGAATAACCTGAAATTGCACTTGAAACCTTTTTCCCGGTGTAATCTTGTGCAATTTAGACTTGTGAAGCAATATAAGAGCTCATTGCTCACCTATTGTTTGAAAAAAAGATGCATGCTCCCATGCACTTTCTATTCAGTAAATCTGCCGGAATCTGGATGATTTAAGCTATTTATAGCTACACTTTGGGAATTATTTACCAAATATGGCATCTTTGCTCATATAAATTACATTTCATGATGATCATGTTTGTAGATCTCAATAGCAGGGTTGTTTTCATAACTGAATTGAGAATGCATTTTAAATTCCAACACAATTCCTGAATTTGAATTGAGGTAGCAAACAGGATGCAGAACTGGAATAAAAAAAAAAAAAGAAGTTTGTTTTTAAAAACTTTTTGGCTAAAGAAAGCATTATTTGAAAGTTTTGGGGGGAAGATATTTAAAAAGTTTTGTGTGCCATAGAGGAGTGTATTTAATATAATTTGTTTTATCATATTTAATAAATTAACTTGTCAGACTGAAAGACTTCATTTTCCAGAATTTTTGTAAGAATTGTAATTAACCCTTTGCAAAGACCCACCCCCCTTTATTACTGTTGCTGTGTCAGACAAGCCATGGCACTCTTCCGCCACACATCATGTTCACACACAGTGAAAAATACATAGAGAGATATGTATTTTGTATAAAATAAAAAGAGAAAACTGACAATGCACCGACAGACAAGACAGAGCAGGTTACTTTAGGTATGAAACAAAGTCTCAGCTTTCAAATTTTGTCAATTGTTAAGTAATTCAAACAATAAATACCGTTTTGAGGCATGTTTAATGTTTAATATTTAATGTTTAATGTGTTATTCATTACCGTGATATATCGCATTACCGAATACCGGCACAAGTCTAGTCGTGACAGATCGCTGTAGCGCCTCAGTTCAAGTGGCATGTGAACCAATCCTTTCTTCATCTTTTCTAGTTATAGCGTGAAATAAACATAAATGAACATAAGAAGGTATCTTGTTTCAACTGCGGAAAGATGTCAAAACACACCATTTTTCAAGTTCAAGTCCACTGACGTTAATCTACTCTCCTGTCTGGTTTGTTTGTCAGACAAAAATGGCAGATTCTGCGTTATGATTGGTCAGATCGCCTGTCAATCAAACTCCTGGCAAAGGGTCAATTAAGTAAATTCCTTTTTCTGTCTTTCCAATTCATAGTTTAAATTCCATCTTATAAATTCAGTTCGAGACAACTCTTTTTCAAAACCCTGTGCAATAGCTCACTCTTGATAACCATCTTATTTATAAATGCTGAATTTACAAGTTTTAAAAAAACTCAATTCTGTTGTTGCAGTTACTCTGCTGCTTTGTTTACACATGCAGCTCGAAACAGGCCTTATAGAAGAAATGATTCAACTCACACCTCGAATCCCATAATAACAGTCACTAAGGCAACACCCTGACCCAATATACTCTGAGCAATGGAAAGCGGGACCTTTACACATGTGTTTCAGTAGGAGATTTTGAATGTTGGAGCTAGGGGACTGTTAGACTTGGCTGGGGTCAGCAGATATCCTATGCTGATCTTAGTGATTGGATCGCAGGTGATTACCAAAAGCAATTTAAATGATATTGATTTATCCTCTCGCCTGCTGTAATTGAACACCACGACCAAGCCCCTGCACCTTTTTCCCTCTCTCTTTTTCCCCTTTTCACTCTCGCATTAACGAAAAAGCATTTGGCGGCCTGAGGAGCGCCCATAAAGAGGAAAGGATCCGGCTAGAAGGGCCAATCAATTGGCAGTTTGCCACAGCAACAATGGAATTGTTCAATTAATATCTTATCTCTGGTTAATTTAGCTGCTTAGCATCCCGCCCCCCCTCGCATTATACACAGGGAATGTCGAGGTAGCAGTGGGACTTGCTCCAATTTGGATGCAAACGTCCTCCGTGTTTCTCATCTGGACAAGAATAATAGAAGAAAATGTTGTTTCCTGAGAGCTTCCTGCCAGATAACCCCCCTAGTGTAATAACCTTGGGAGTTAATCAACTTCTTTTAAATCAAATGCCTAATTTGAACGATAATTATAATTTGGCATTTAGATAACATTGACTAAGCACTTGATTGAGGCAACAGGACAAAAAACAGGCCTAATGGCAATTCTTCCCATGAAAGCACCGTCAAATAAGTTTCGTATCTACAATATTCCGTTGCGCTCTTATGCGGAGCTATATTTGGCACTCGGATCAATTAATGAATGGAAAAACTCCACCTGGGAGACACGCTCGTGCGTTCTCCATTTTTCACCCACCTTTCCAGCACCTCGGGAGAGTACGCAAATTTCTTGTTTTAATATTTTAGCGCTCTGACTTAAGCTTCGGAGTTCTCTGCAGGTAGCGTACTAGATCATCCTGACATTTCAAAGTACTGAAACCTTTGGAATAAAGTGTTTTTTATTTCATTCTATTAACATAATTGATGTTTGTCAGAGAGCCCAACTCTGTGGAAGTCAAGTAGGGAGGGGTCTTGCCATAATTCATCGTCACATAGCTCTCTGTGTGTTCACGTATGTGTGTGTGAGAGACGCATGATAGCGGCTGCGCGACATTCAACTTCATTACCTGGGCCTGAAACATTGATGAGGCAGAGAATAGACTCAGCCGTCACCGTTTGGTGTCTGTTATCATGAAAAGATCAAGCACTTTTTCCCACTCGGGCAGAAAGTTGATGTGATGTCATCTCGATTTCAGCCAATCACACTAAAGATTAGACCCGATGACCCCTAGGGAGTGGATGGTGGATAGCAAGTGAACATTTTTCTGAACTGACCCTCATCTTCTGATCTGTAAAAAAATTGTTACCTTTTATGAAATAGTTTTTTTTCACTTCTAAAAGCAAAGAAACTGTTCACTAAAGTTAATGTTACCTTTAAGCATTTTCCTAAAACTCTTTGAAGCTATCAATGCCTTATGAATACTTTTTACAATTTGATTACTACTACTAAGTGTTTTAAGAGGCTGTTCACAGTTCAGGTTTATGCTTTTTAATGTTGCTTTGTTTTCAGTATCTCTCAGTCCAGTCTATGAGATGTTTTCTGTTCTCCACTTTTATTGATTGTGTAGAATAGAAAAGAATGGAAAGTCAAACTTAAATTTCCTGGATGAGCATCAGAGCCCAATGTACCACTTTGCCAGCACTCCGACATGTTTGCCATTTAAATGGTTTCCAGAAAGTACATTGACTTTTGAGTGTCAACTATTTATTATAGACAAATGTCAAGACAAACTTTAGATGTTGATTTGTCCGTCGTTTGAATTGATGTGGCTCCGTGGTTGGAGCTATGAATGGTTTCTAGTTAAAATGTGTTCTGAGTGGTTGCAAGGTCCATAGTCAGAGTTCATGTTTCTTTGTTTCAAATATCTCACAAACTAGGCTTTGACTTTGACAGGCTTTCTGTATGTTGTCCACTTTTATTGATCCTGTAGTGGAAAGACAAGAAGATTATGGGGAAATAGCTGGGAATGAACTTGAATTACCTGCATGGGCACCGCAGCTCAATGTACCACTTGGCCACTGTGTTTTCCATTTAAATTATGTCCAGAAATGCACTGACATTTTAGTGTCAACTATTAACTAAAGAGCCCAGAAATATGTTAAAGGTTGGTTTGTCAGAATGTTTAAAACAGCCTAACCCTCTGGGCCTCTTCATTTTTGGGTCACACTTGGTCAAAAGTGACCGAAGCCTTGGTACGTAACTTTTATTATTTCGAATTTTGTGGGGATTTTATGATGCAATTTTTTAAATACAATTTTTATGAGCTATTTTTCCATTAAAATGATTAAACTCTGAGCCCTTTCATTTTTTGGGTCACATTTGGTACCTTTATGGTCAAAAGTGACCGATATATTCAAAAATACTTTTTAAAATTATTATTTTGAATTTTGAGGATATTTTTTCTTTTGTCGCATTAGCCACCAAGTTTTATTCCATTCCGATTAAGCAAAAAAAATTTAAAATGTAAAAAAGGTACGTAACTTTTATTATTTCGAATTTTGTGGGGATTTTATGATGCAATTTTTTAAATACAATTTTTATGAGCTATTTTTCCATTAAAATGATTAAACTCTGAGCCCTTTCATTTTTTGGGTCACATTTGGTACCTTTATGGTCAAAAGTGACCGATATATTCAAAAATACTTTTTAAAATTATTATTTTGAATTTTGAGGATATTTTTTTCTTTTGTCGCATTAGCCACCAAGTTTTATTCCATTCCGATTAAGCAAAAAAAATTTAAAATGTAAAAAGAAGTAACAAATTTAGACCTCATATTGTTTAAAAATTAGGCTATTTGAAGATAGATTAGATATTTTAAGTGGTTGATAGGGAGCTATGAATGGTTTCTAGCCTGTTTCCAGGTAGTTAAAAAGACAGGAAATGATGGTTGGAATGAGATTGAAAATGTTAGCCAAACTCAAACTTGAATTGCCCACGTGAGCACAGCAGCTACTGGGCCACGGTTCTGGCATGTTTTCCATTTAGAGCCATCTAATTGGATTCAGCCAACCTACAAACTTGACACTCTGAAGATGAATGTGGCATTGAAGGCTCTGCACACAAAATACAAGACTTTACCTCAACAATGTAATCTGAGGGAAGGATACATTTGATTTATTTGACAATATTGTTGTATTGATTAGAGCGTATAGATTCTTACCACAGTTTTGTGTGGATCCATTCAGTCAGTTCTCCAGTATATGCAGTAGACCTTCAATACTCTTGTTTCATGACCCCATTGGGCATACACACATCACATCTGAGTCCTTGTGCTGTTACAATGGCAAAAGATTTAACTGATTTAGCTTCCCCAACTGCTTAAAATGCTTCAGTGTGAGTGTTTATAATGTCGCTGTTCTTGAGAGCATCTTACAAAAGTTGTTTCCTCTGTGGGCGGATCTAGACTTTCAAAGTTCCAGTGAAACAGTATGTTGCATGCTGCAGCGAAGGTGCAATGGGATTGTCTCTCAGCATCACTTCGGCTGCACCTTCATGCGGCCATGATCAGAGACTGAGCTGAAGCCAGTCAGAGGCCCCGGTTTGGAGCTTCGCTGCCTTCTGAAGGAAAATCAATAACCTGGAGGCAAGCTAATTAACTGAAATCATTTAACCCTGTCTCAGCAATACATAAAAATGTGGCTGCTATGAGGAGCAGGGTTAATAATAGATAAATCTGCCCGGTTTTATGAAAGAAATAAAAGCTGCTTCAGAGGCTGTGAGGGACCTGAGGGAGACGGCTGGCAGCTCAATCACTCTGGAAATATCATTCAAATCCATCCTGTCAAAAACTTACTATCGGAATAGTACCGGACACAACTGATCCGAGATGTCATAATAGAAGTGAAATTGATACTGTCCGGCTCTGTCAATTACAGCCGCGGACCATAATAGACTGCATGTTACAAAGGTGTTGCAGCATTGTACGTGCGTCTTTACAGAAGAAAGCACAGTCCTCTCAAACCTTTACAGTCTGGCGGAAAAGCTGGGAAACTCACATTTTGAACCTGTGGTGTAGATGTTTGATTTCTGCCTGACTTGACAAATAATTGTGGTTTTAGCCTCACCATTACCGTCGCAAGTCCAGGGTGTCGAAGGCACAGCCTAAAAAGTCCAAACACAGATTTATTTGGTCTTCATATACTGCGCTTTCGCTCACCCTGTGGCATTCGCCAATCAATAATTGAACAGACTGAGGATAATAGCTTCTACGCACACCGCACCGTTTCTGAACACGCAGGAACACGGGAGAATCTCATCTGGAGGTGAAATAAATTGCTGCTTGAATTCCAAATGCAGCCTGAAGGATAGAGAACTTCAGAACGACTAGTGTATTAATGTTTGGCAGCATTAGAGGCACATGTTCCATGTTTATTTCTTTTGAGGACTGTTAGATATGTCTGAAAATCAAAACTATCATTACCTAGCAAGAAAAGTATAGTTTAATCCACCAAATATCTGTATCTGTATCTATATCCCGTCCCTTAACCTTTTGACAAAAACGTAAATTTAAATCAATATTGAATCGATATATGGTTTATGTACTTATTAATTTTACTGATCAGAAACATAATATTTTGATGTTTCACATTCTATGTGCAACCCTGTTACTGCATAATTTCCACCCATTACAAATAATAATAAAAAAAATTTCTTAGAATTGTGACACTCAAGGCATAACATTTCTAAACAAGTATGATCTACAATAATTATTTTTCTTCAGAACATTTATTAAGCACAACCTTCAACCCTGTTGCTCAAGTTATTGTAAAACTATTTTCCCCCTTGATTTATGTGAAATGTAAATTTTTTAAACCCTGTTTTATATTTGTTTTCATATTTTTTATGCATATTTAATGTTTACATTAAAAATCTATGATTTTCACTATTTAGGACTTTTAAGCCCTAGTTTTAGGCCCATGTTTCTATTTGTGTAAGAAACTTACGGTAACACTTTATTTCGATAGTCCACTTTAGACATTCTATTAACAGTAAGTAACTTTGCAGCTACATGTCAACTAGCAGTTAGTAGAGTATTAGTAGACTGTCTGCTTAATATCTTCTAACACTTTCTTTGTCAAATTATTCTACTAACCCTAAACCTACCCTAACAGTCTACTCTTGAGAGTTAGTAGACATGTAGTTGCAAATTAATGAGAATTAGTTGACATGTAGTTACAAAGTTACTTATAGTTAATAGAATGTCTAAAGTGGATTATCGAAATAAAGTGTAACCAAACTTACCAGCATTTATTGCAGTAGTATGAATTTTAGATGTAAAGACAGTCACAATAACTTGAGTACTATTGGGGTTTTAGTGTTGCTATAAAATGTGTGAACCCTTAATTTTTGGTATGTCTCTGCACAAACATGTTTAAAACCGTTGGTGTTATTCGTTTAAATAAATTCTAGTTGTAGGAGCTCAATGTCGGTTAAATTTATGCAGAAATACCAAAAGTTCTTGATTTTAATGGTGCCTTGAGTTGTCAGGAGTTCAGTGCTGAGGTTCAGATCTGGCTTGGGAGATTTTGATCCAAACAATGGCAGAAGTCCTCCTAGAGACAAATAGGGATGAACTCCGTGAGTAGACAGGCAGGTGATAACCGAACACCATTAAGTGCGTGGCCTGCAAAAACCTCCATGAGCTGTGAAAAAGCTCCATTACTTTTGGGTAAAGAGGGGTGAAACGCAGAAAGGCACTTTTCTGCTGGGAGCAGGCCTTAATGTGGTGCAAATGGGCAAGAGTGCATTGTCACCTCCAGACTTGATGCACTACCATTCCGGCCTGACAGACGCAGTGCTCTCATTGCCCATACACGCCTGCTTTGTTACCACAGACACCGTGCAATGCTTCCAAAGAATGGATTGTGTAACACTCATCAAGCCTTTCAAAAATACTCAGGGTTTAAGGTGTATTTGAGCCATTTTTAACACATTTTCTTAGAGCTAATGGTTCAGCGCACATGCCAGTAGTTAAATCGCAGTAGGCTTTCCACCCAATTACGACTTTGTGTTTACAAAGCATCACAAAATTGTTGCTCAAAAGGGAACGCGGTGGATTCGCTCTCATTGGTCCAGCCCGTCAGTCATCTAAACCAATTGTCGCAGCAAGGGTACATGGTCTAGATTACTCTGGATGTCTGGCCTCTCCAGCTAAAACATCCCTGCCGAGACCAAGAGCAGATTCCTGGGCAGAAGGAAGAAGCGAGAGAGAAAGGGTAGTTACATGAGTGCTTATTACTTCTCACAAGCCTTGGCAGCGAGTCCCAGGCGCAGGGCGGCAGATTAATTTTTGACGACGCATCCTCCCATCTCCCTAACACAGACACGTCTAATTTGTTGCTTATCTTACTCTGACTTTGAGCATTGTTAAATCGTACCTTTCAGCTGTTTAATATCGCTTGCTGCCTCCCAAACACTTGATATTTTACCGGCAACCCTCAAAAGGGGAGATGGAGAACGCGGAATCAAGATGCTCAGGGTGCGATTTGGATCGTTCTCATCTTAATACGGCCTCTACCTCCCGCTCGGAGTCTCTTTCATGACGGAGGTGCCTGTGTGAAATGCTGATGTGGAGTCTTTCCCTTTTTACACCGACTCTCTCCCTCAGGTCTTTCTTCTCCCCGTTCTCCCTCCTGGCAATAGATCCGATCTCCTCAGGGGAAATCATTACATGGCATCATTACCATCCCAGCACTTTCATCCACCAAATCTTGTTTCAAACCCTCATCATTTGATTAAGTTTAGGGAGGAGTGTGTGTGTGGTGGTGGTGGGGGGGGGTAAAATGGCCGAACTAATAAATAGCTCCTGGAGGGCTCTTTTTAAGATCGGGGTGCTCGTAGGATACAGAGAGTTCAGTATGGTCCAGAGGGAGGCTTTTTTCTTCCACGTGGTGCTTGTTTTTGAGCGGAGAGCTGTGATTGTGGGTGGAGATTCGGCCTAGCAGATGTTCTGCGACTCCTTGGTTTATTTGCAATGGAAATGAGTGTTGTGGGCTGCTTCACGGAGGTCATTTGTGTCTAATATTTTCAGTTATCCAACTTTGTTTCTATCAAGCACAAGAAGAGATGATAGAAACTAGATTTTCACCTTTTCTGAGGAAAATTGGTGTTTGCCTGTGTGAAAATCACGATTCATGATCATAATGTTTGAGTGGTTGCCAGTGCATTGCTATGTGGTTTCTAAAAGGTTCTGAATAGTTTTGATGCTCGTTCGCACAATGCATTTTTGTTGGTTATAGGGATAGTTTACCCAAAAATGAAAATTCTGTCACTGAATTTTTTGTGGATTTTGAGACTTTATATAAGAGTTTAATTTAGGATTTAAGATGGAAACTCAGCATACGATTCAGTCTTTCACTGACTACGTTTTACGTTTACATGGACATCGGTAATCTAATTATTTACCTTATTCTAAATAAGACAGTATTATGATTAAGGTGTTTACATGAGTTGCTTTTAGAATATTCCTTTCATGTTCCCGTTTTACATGTTATATAGTACATAGATCGATTAATGGCACACGTCATTACGTCCCCTCATGATGCCATCCGACGTCTTCGTTATGATACCATTCACAGTTTTGGGTGTTTCATTTTTAATTTTACGAAAGCTTCTAAGTGCAGTTAATTATTTGCCATACTATACATGCATACAGATGACGGCGTTGTTGAAGCCATGCTTCTTTTGTTTGCCGTCAAACGGTTGACCACTGCCGTGTGAGTATCCTGTCGCAAAATGCGGCGAAAAGTCCTACACGACGGTGACAGTGTGATTAAGGAGTGTACATGTCTATACTGCACTTCAGTAATGCAACTAAAATAGGAATACTCCACATGTCTTAATTCGATTTGTTTATTTCGAG
>NW_015660878.1:572952-597561 GCF_001515625.1 Sinocyclocheilus rhinocerous | reverse complement strand
CATTTTTAATTTTACTAAAGCTTCAAGTGCAGTTAATTATATGTCATGCTATACGTGCAAACAGATGACGATGGATAAAAATGTGCCTTCTTGCTTGAAGCCATGCTCTTTTGTTTGCTGTTGACCACTACCGTGTGTGTATCCTGTCGCAAAATGCGGCGAAAAGTCCTACACGACGGTGACAGTGTGATTAAGGAGTGTACATGTCTATACTGCACTTCAGTAATGCAACTAAAATAGGAATACTCCACATGTCTTAATTCGATTTGTTTATTTCGAGTATGCCGGATTAAGGTAATCAAAAATCTCTGTTTACATGGTAGATTCTTAATCAGAGTATTGTCTTAATCCTGTTAAAATTTGGTTATTGTTGTCCATGTAAACGTACTCACTGTAAAGGTGTGGTCATATGTGACTGCACCTTAATAGCACACCTAGTATTCATGTCTGTAGAACTTATTATGAATTCTTGATTCATTTTTATACTTTTGTTCATTCTTTTTCAAATTTTTCTTCAAATTCCTAATCCCAAATAAATTAAAGTGTCAGAATGTTGGAACTCCATGAAACTCCATGAGTTGCTTTGTAAAACAACAACTTCTGTTGTTTTGTGCTGTCCAGGTCTCTGAATTGTTCGTGTGCATAGTTTTCTAGGAGGTGCTCGAAGGTGACGTGGAGAGACAGGAAATAACTGTGTGCTTTCTTTTCCCAAGCCTGCAGTGGGCTGGCAATAGTAAAGCTTTCAGACAACCATCCAAGAACTAATCACTCACATTTAGAATTCGCTCGGAGGTTCAGAGCGAGCGGCACACACACTTTCTCTCTCCATCTCACTACTGCTCTCTTTGCCCAACCCACGTATCTGACCCAAGACCAGAAAGCACAGCAGGAATGTGGGCGTACTTTTCCAGCTTCATCCAGAGGTCACGGGTCACCAGTCGAGGAGGAAAACAGACGTCTTTTATCGCCATTTACTAATATAAACACATTTAACCGGCAAATAAACAAACAGCGGAGATGAGCGGACAGCAACGCCCATTATTTTGCACATTTCGTGATTGAAGGAATGAAAAGTTCTTCAGAATTCCCTCGCTGTATTCCTGCTCGAAGAACATTGTCAAAATCTGTTGTTTTTGTTGCAGCTACTTTTTTCTTGATGTTAGCTTACAATCTCTGATCGGTTTGTGATGGGTCAGTGATGAGACCCCAGACTCAGGTCCAGTGTAAAGCTAAAGTCTCGTCAGGTATTACAGCCGTCACGAGCGTGATGGTGGGCAGTAATTACATGGCTCCGCTGCTCTGCGGTGATTCCTGTCAAAACGGATGTCGTGGATTGGAAGGGTCCACTGGCCCGGGTCCCCTGGGTGCCCATTAGAAACGTGGCTCACTGGTCTGATTAGCACCCCATACTCTTCTTTTCTTTTTGCTAGTGCTGTGGATACAAGGTATAGAATGCTTGGACTTCTCAACCTATTTTGGTTCGCAACCCATTTTTATGTTACAAAAGTCTTGTGACCACAACCACATAAAAAGAAATAAAGTTATACATTTTATAATTTCAAAGGTGACAAATTACAAGCTTGGGGTCCATTCATTTTTTGCTTTGAAAAATGTGAGACACGGACACTGCAATGGTGAGAAAAAGAAAAAAAAAAGAGACTCAAGACTTGTATTTTACTTTTTTTTGTAAATAAAATTTTTACTAAACTTGAGCTGGAGTACTGCGTTTTTAGAATGCTGTGTCATACATGAGACACTGCAAAAGACATGAGATGTGAGTGCAGTGGTCAAACACGTTTGTCTAGCATGTGTTTACAACAAAAACAATGGAAAAAGTAGCACGGTGGAATGGAAATAAACAATTTCAGCAAAAAAAAAAAAAAGGTAAGAAAAAATAGTGTAATAAAAAGTAATAATATAAATAATAATAGATTTTGTTGTTAATAATTAACTTATTTTTAATATATACATACTAATAATATTAATAATAATGATGATAATAATAATAATAATAATTATTATTATTATATAATTAATAGTAATACAGACATTTGGCATTCTTGTCTGTTGTCTACAAAATCATGCAGACATTTTTTTTCTCACAAATATCTTGTATTATCTCACTCAGAGTCTTATATATAATTATAAATGTACTTATTCCTTAAGAATTTTTTCTGCTGATTAAAAAAAGTGCAATAAAATAATTATGAAATAACTATTAGTGTTGTTATTGTTGTTAATTTATTCTTAACAATATTTAAGAATAATATTAACATGAATAACTATTATTATTATTATTATTAGAATGTTATGTAATTGTGTATATATAATTTCAGAAATTCAGAACATTTCAGAAAAAAACGTAATAATAATAATCAATAATAATAATAATAAACAATAATAATAATCAATAATAATAATAGTTGTTGTTAATTTATTTTTAATAATAATGATAAAGTTTATTATTATTATTATTATTATTATTATTAATAAATACTGACATTAGGCATTCTCGTCTATAAAATCATGCTGACATTTTTCTCCCACAGAATCTTATGTAGTAATAATTATAAATTTACATATAAATTTCATTATACTGCATTTGTAAGGTGTTGTTCATCTTTCGAAAATCATGTCTAGTAACCCATGCATTTTGAATCCAAGAGCATGCCCTGTGTGACCGACCAGTCCCTCACAGTTGCAAGCATTCATTTAATTTCTGCTATTATATGCTGTATTATATCTATTGGATCAGCATCTGGATTTAATACAAATAAATTGTTGAATTCTGAAAGCAAAAGGTAGTTTTAGAGCACTTGGTAACCTTCACCTATTGCTGCCTTATTACATTGAGTTTTCCTTTTCATCTAGGTCACGATTTAGCCACATTTTCATGTAATTAAAGAGAAGCTGTGTATTTTATATATAGCTCTATATAGTCTATTATGCTAAGTCAAGCTTAGAGAAATAAAAACAGTATATGCCAGATACAGTTCACGACCTGCAGCTCTGGCGAGCCCAGAGTCGAGAACCTCTGGCTTATTGTGTTTGTTAGGACTGCTTTTGTGATTCGAGTCCACGCTTAGTAGTAGAATTTGGTTTACGCAGCTCCTACACCTGTTAAAATCGCAGCAGTAGTGTGCAGAAATCCTTGGGCGCAAACATAACCTTCACAGATGTGGTAGTGCACAAGCACTCCTCCAGTAAATGAGGCCATAAAAGCCAGGAGTCCAATTATGCACCTGAAATAAAGCTCTCATCCAGCGAAGGCTTCGGCTTGACGCTCAAGGCCACATGTATGCGCCGGCCCAGGTCTTCGAGCGCTAATGCCTAACAGATCAACATTCTTCTCATATCGCTCATCGGGTGCTGGAGAAATCACAAGCCCATCTGCCGCAAATAAGTCTCGGAGGAGGGTTTGCGCTTGTTTCTGAGGTTGCTCGAGATGAGGTAGTGCTGTTCTTATCTCACCGGACTTCAGTTTAACGGGCTTTAGTCGGTTCCCGTAGCAGTGCAGCAATGTTTGATTACTCTTAAATCACCCGCTGAGAAAACCCGGAGCTCAGCTCTCCCTGTTGCCGCAGCCATTACAGCCTGGCAAAATAAGATGTTTCAAGTCGTTACGCCTGTCCTGAGTACGTAAGCTCGAGGTAGGGACGGTAGAAAATTGCCTTGAATAATCTCAAATATTTGCTTTGAAAGGGTTTGTGAGGGTGTTGTCAGGAGCTACGCGTGTCTCGCACCCCCTGCTGAATACAATCATCTCTCCAATTTAGTATAAATTAGGTCAAATGGGAATAGCCCGTCATAAATGGCTAGAGCTGTTCTCAGCTCCAGCTGTGTAGATGTACTTGAAAGAAGGTGTTAACTAAGACACTGAAATAGCCATTAGCGCTGCTCTGCATGACTGGATCACATGCAATCTTCATTTAAATTCCACAAATCTGGGATTTGTTTGAACCTTTATAACTCAAGGTCTGCAATAACACAGTGATGTATGTTTGCTGACCTGAGGTGTACATCCTGGTCTGTGGTTTACTAAACTGGGGGCCACTAAGGTGTGTAAAGTAAAAAAATACATAAATAGAAAAGTGACATACTAATGATAGAAAGAAGTAATGATGATGAAGTTCTGGCATGAAACTAGATGGCGCAGTCCGATAGATCTAACTCAGTATGACATAATGACATCATCACGTCACAGCTGATCGGTTCTCTCCTGTATTGGTAGCCGATGAGCTTGCTGCTCAACATTCAAATGCTTGGCTAGTGTTTGCTGTAGCAGTAGCAGCACGCTTCAGAAACCCTCCACCTTCCCCAGCTCCACCTGTATAGATCTGCTATGGGGGTTATTCATAAATGTGACCCTGCCTGAACCACAAAACCAGTCATAAGGGTCAATGTTTAATCTCATCACATCTGAAAGCTGAATAAAAAAGCTTTCCATTGATGTATGGTTTGTTAAGATAGGACAATATTGGGCCGAGATACAACTATTTGAAAATCTGGAATCTGAGGGTCGCAAAAAAATCAAAATATTGAGAAAATTGCCTTTAAAGTTGTCCAAATGAAGTTCTTAGCAATGTATATTACTAATCAAAAATTAGCAGCAGCGTAGCAGATCTATTCCGCAAAGACCAAATACATTAACATAGGCTTGTTGTTTTGTACTTACATGTCTCTTTGAATGGGTGTGTTTCCTTATATCTCCATTTGTCTGGCATGTGCATTTCAGTGTCACTGCTGGGCCTTCCTGGTGGACCAATCCTGGTCCATCTGGTTTAGGTTAGTCTGCCACATCAAAAGAGAGAACTTCACAGGGCCTGCGAACTCCGAATCTCTCTCAGTTCGTTTGTCGGCACTGTGCTATCCAGAGCACATTACTGATAATGGCAGGCCGCCTTTGCAGATCCGTCTGTGTCGATAACACGTCTTGCATTCTTTAAATAACAGATCACAGATCAGCTGAATGAGCCGCATGGAATAAATTGCCAGTGACATTTAAGGTGAAATAACTAGCATTCTTCCCGCCTAACAGCGTATGATGAGCCACTTATGTGCATCTGCGGAGTTGAGATTGACGCGAGGATGGAGAGGCATGTTTGAATGTGCGTGCAAGCTTGAGTTTTTTGTGGTGTGTGCATCTTCATTACGGACCCCTGACAGGCCTGTGGCTGTGTACCATGTGCACAGATTGTTGTGTTAATCTTTATGGTAATGGTTTAAGCAGTGATAACAGAATCACACGACTCGTCTGATATATGGTTTGTTTCAGAATGAACATAAACCTCACATAAAACTCAAGTTTATCCATCCATCTGTTTGTGGAACTTTCATTTAAATCAACAAGAAAACCACTGCTAGTGTTGTTTAAAAGTGAATTGATCTTGTTTTAAGGATTTTTCAACTGTAAAACAAGGCAAAAAGCATCCTTATCATATGTCTTACTATAAGTTAACAGAAATGTTTATGATCTGATATCGATTTTCTTGATATACTCAATAAATCGTGCTTGATAACAGGTGTATGTTTAGGCTAAAAATAGCATTTTAGCTTAGCTTAAGTTAGCTTAATGTTGACAGTTTAAATTAATTGGTTCACGTTTAGGTTAAAAATAGCATTTAGCTTAGCATAAGCTAAATGTTGACATGACCGTTTACATTAGTTTAACTACTCAAATTTACTTTAAAATCCAGCTTTATGTATAAAACACCTTCTTCTACTGATTGTATGTCGATTCTAGTCAGGAATGAGGTAGAAAAGATATTGTTTGTAGCTTTCTATTCAATGCTAAAGGCTAATTTCTCACATAAACATCCCTACAGGCCCTATTCTTGTACAAATACCTGAGACACGCCATAAAGAACAAAGACAAACCATATATTGTAGTGAAATTGTATTTATTATTATTTAGTATTAATGTTTGATCTATCAAAGCATTTCTAACTGTTTTTTATTAAGCAGGATAGACAAACATGCTAGTGTCCTCATTTTTGCTCACTCTTTTCTTATATAAGGATCTACATAGATCAGATTTGACAAATTTTTGCAGCTTGTCTCAACAAAAAGGCTAGCAAAATCCAGATTTGTGAATGTTAAGTGTGATTAGGGATTTGTTTTATACACTGAGTACAGTGATTACCATTATCCAGACCCCATTACAACGTCTTTATCAGGTTTTGTTTTTGAGTAAGAAAGTATCATTGTGTTTAGCCAATACCAGCTAATGATCCGCTAATCAGGAATGGGAAAAGAGCTCATTGAGCATCCGTACTAGCCGTTGGCTAATCTATCCGAGGGCTGTTTTCCACTGGGTACCGTACACTCGAATTGGACCAAAAATTCTTAAGTCCATTATCGGTGCAATAAAGAGCTAATGACCCAATGACGGGAATATATTTGCTGTGGCACCCATCTCTACGAAGAGGCCGAAGGATAAGGAGTCATTAAGGCAGCGTTATCTGGTCCAGATAGCATTGGCATGTCTACGCAGATCATTATTTTCGCCCCTGGAGCCGTTTGCCAAACGAGAAGAGCCGTGTGAGCAAAGCGGCCGCCGCTCAGACTCGGCGGTCAGCTGCGGTGTGGAGGGGGAGCCACTAACGATACATGCCCTGGCAGCTAATTCTCTTTCTAAATGCCCCTAATGACTATTTTATGAAAGGATCTTGCATTTTATTTTTCGTTTTGCTTTAGTCAGCTTGCTGTTTGCTGGAGGTTTGAAGACGAGATGTTTCTACGCTATACACACACATGTTATCTTTTATTCTTTTGTCGAGCATTGGTCTTAAACAAACGCCCCTGTGAATAGCCCTGATAAAACAATAACAGTGTGTTAAATAAGACTCTCCCTCAATGCTTTCAGAGTGTTCTTTCTCTCCGAGTAAGAAGACGTGATGAAAGCAGCTTTTACATAGAAATACAACAATGCAAGGTGAAGTGTTCTGACAGAGGAACAAAAACCCAAATTTGATGCTATTGTATCTATTTTGTTGAAATATGTGGAAAATAGCATTTTGGTGCATCTGACTCAAATCAGTTTAGTTTTTTGTTGTCTGAACAGCAGAACACAAGTTTAAGTTTACAGACCTGATCAAAACCATAACCAACAATTGAAATCTGATTTCATTCATTCATTCATTCAATTTCAAGATCTGATCCAAACCACATCCAACAATTGAAATCTGATTAAATTCGATCGTTCATTCATTCATTTATATTAATTGAATTTCAACATCTGATCCAAATCACAGTCAACAATTAAAATACAATCAAAATGTTTGTTTGTTTATCTATTACATTTAGTATATTTTGTATTTGTTTTTGTTAATTTTGTTTATTTAGTTATATTTCAAGACCTCATTTATTCATTAATTTATTTTAAGAACTGATCCAAATTACATTTAACGTGTTAAATATGATTACTATTTATTTATTTGAATAACCTGAATTCAAAGAATTCAAAACCTGACCCAAACTAGATCTAACAACTGAAATCTGATTAAAATTTTATTTAAATAATGTAGCATGCAACTGTATGCAAACACATTCATTTGTTGCTCACCCTTTTCTTTTGTAGCCAACTATGTGATATTACTCAACAGTATGGTACTTTGCTAAATTGTATTGTGCATGATTGTATTGCACTATATAGTTCTTATGTTGTGTAAATATAAATATATATATATATATATTTCAATGACCACAGTGTTACCGCTAACAGTATGGTTTCATTAAATCTTCCTTCAAACACTTCAATTACGGTAAATTAGCGGAGTAGATCGCCCCCAGTTCCCTTCAACTGGATTGTTATCTAGCGAGGTTTCAGAGCCGTCTCTGCTTTTATGGAAGGACTTAACAGCTTGAGTCTAATCAAAGACATTTTTCCCTCTGTGTTCAGGCTAAAGAAATTCAATTAGTTTAATTGGTCTGCTTATTATAAGCTGTAATGTGATGTGAGTGCCGCTGTTGTCAAACTTCACAGGCTACTTTAAACAGCCTCCTTAATTAGATGGAGAACTTTAATCTCAGTGTTTCAATTGTACAGTGAAGAGGATCTTCAAGCAATATTCTGGCTTTGTTTGCAAAGCAAACTACAAAAGTTTTTAAATAGCTCAAGTGTGGGCCTTCCTTACATACATCTATAGGTTTATAGGCAGACAATATTGCAAGTTTTCATTACACAACTGTCTGGCATACATAATTCTCATCAAATGTTTGCATTATGACCATATGTATCCGATTATTGTCTCGAGCAGCTGATTTCCTAGATTCATAGCTATGATTTTATGTCTCTTGTATCATTTTGTGGTTGATTTTTTTCAATTACATTTCTCATTCACATTTATTTTACATTCACATTTATTTTATTTTATTTTTTGTTTTAGAGAGCAGCCACACAATGATATGAGGCGATTGAAATTTGTGGTGTATACAAGTGTATTTTTTTTTTATTTGTAATAAAGCAAAAACTATCATATGAATCCGACTCGGTTTCATCGGTTTAGTCTTTTAGTTGTCAGTAAAACAGAACAGAAGATCAAGACCTGATCTTTACAGACCTGATCGTAAATTGAAATCGGATTAAAAATGTATTTATGTATTCATTTATTACATTTTAAGATTGGATCCAAATCACATCCAACAATTAAACTCTAATAAAAATTAAAAAAACAATATTTAATGTAGTTATTTAGTCAGTTATGTTACTTAATCAATATTAAGTTCTTGTTTACAAATTTACTGAATCTCAAACTTGCAGTTGTGCTGTTGTTCTGAATCTCTACACGATATTCAGTATATTCAAAACTGCACTCTGCTTGCATCATATTGCCTAAATGAACCCCTACAGGGTAAACTAAGAGCCCTCTGCTTTGTTTTAGGGTCTTAATCGCCAAAATCAAGGTTAATTTTGACCGGGTGACTACCTTTTTGATAAAACACCTCCCTATTAAACACGCAGGTGTTTTTAGCTGGACTGGTGGATCTATTTCTTTCTCTCTCACCCTTTTTTCCTTTCCCCAGACTAAAGGGGTGGAAATTTTTGAGGGGCAGTGACAACAAAATGGATGACAAATTGCACTTATGATCAATCACAGAACCGGAAGTGCAGCATGGTCTGGTGGATAGGCTAATGGAGTGGAGACCCGAAGGTTCACCACTGGCTGCTCGGCATCGACAGTTGTGCCCTTGAGTGAGGCACTTAACCCAAATTGCTTCAGTAAACACTCTGTCTTAAAAATGACAGTGTATGCAAACCGGCCCATCGGCTTTCTTTACAGACAGAGAGAGAGAGGGATCTATTCTCCAAATGGCATTTTCCCTAAATATTGGTGTACCTTGACTTTTTTAGTGGTGTAAATTTCATGTTTGTTATTGTTAGAGAACTATTACATATGTTTTAATCAACTATTATCTAACCTGAAGGTAACCTAGCATGAAAATCAGCTAGTTTTAAATGCATAATGTCTCTCCTTAAAATAGGGATTTTGACCAGTTCCACCTCAGGTGTCTTGATCATCTTGATTTTATCCTAAAAATAAAAACAGTAACATTATTTGGACCCATTGCGGAAGCTCAAGTTCAACCATTACATAAATTATATGAATAAAATAATTTTTTTAGTTTTGTTTTTTTTATTTAATTCAATTTAGAATTTTACATTTCTTTAAGTTTAGTCAACATTTTTTTTTTTTTTTGAGCACCTCTTTCCGCTGACCATTTGTTGAAAAACAAACCAAAGAATCTAAAGTATTTCATGTTCTATTTTGTACCCTGTTTGTGGAAAGTGGCAAATGTTTTTTTGTGAAAAAACAAAGAGGACACAAAGAAAGCCACCACACAGTGCTAACACAATAAAACTGTATTACATTTGTGCTTAAAATGATTACAGTACAGTATGTACACATCCTAAAAATAAACATCTCATGCTGAATAACACATAAAAAGAAAATCCATATACAATAGCAAGCAAAAAGGAATATGGTTTTTTTAAATATGTACAACCACCATATACAAATTAAGTTTGTCCTCATAATTTCTCTGGGCTATGTCCTCGGTTTCCAAAGGTAATCATAGCCCGTAAAAGGAGTATCAACGTAGTAGGCTACAGTAGTGATTTGCGCTTGCGTGTCGCCTTGAGTCGATAGTAAACAAAACCCGGTAAAGGCAAATCCTCCGACCAGGTATTCACGTGCTCCAGTAATGCCTACAGTTTATGCGACCTGATTGTGTTTAAAGAGGATTATGTCAGCTGATCAACATGGGCCGTTCGTCACGTCTGGAGGAGATGCTTGGCGACTGAGCGGTGATTCAGTTCAGGTATAAACATGTCAGGAACAGAGCCTTGAGTTACACGCAATGACGAAAAGCCTATTAAATAAATACAGTGAAGAAAGTAACAAACCCATCGTTTACACACGTGCCAAAATGTTCAAAGAGTTTGCGTTTGACAGCTAGGGTCTTTTAGGTATAAAACAGGGTGAGAGAAGTTTTTCAAAACGTCACTAATGAAATCACACCACTTGATGTTGAAGATGTCGAAGCTCAAAGATCTGTTAGAAAGCTAACACCATGTCTTAACAAGGTGCCATTTCACAAAGTTGTCCTTAACAGCCAGGATATTTCATCTATATCTGTAGCATTGTGCTGGGTAGCTCCGCCCACTGTGAAATCTCATTGGTTCTCGTAACTCTACATTAAACATCAAATATCTTCTGATTGGCTGTTTGTGTTTATCCAAATAGCTTGTTGCTGGAAACGCAATTAAGACACAATGAAAACGAAAAATAGAAAGGACAATGAGGAAACCCATTCAACCTGAGATCTTATGTTGACATGGCTCCTTCTCATTCGCCAATAAATACTGGATTTTTTTTTTTTTACTATGTGGTCTTCACCCTGTAAAGCAAGTGAAATGCAACTGCGATGTGGACTTGGGGTTGTACGTTTGTGTGTGTTAAAGTTCACAAAAGTCGGGCCATTGAGATGTCTGGTCTTCATAAGGCTGTCAGGCAGCATCAGTCTTGGTCCGTCTTCGAACATTCTCCCACTTACCAAAAACGTCTATGGCTAAACTGTACAGTACACCGTCCCTTATGTGGGCTCTTCGTATATACAATGTAATGGGGACAGGGGCTGGAGAGGATACTAGTGCTTCTTATGTCTGATTGCATGTCCCCTTCAGGTCCTCTCGCAGCTCTTTCCCCTCCTGCGAGCAGCGGGGTCGTGGGGTGGTCAGCGGACCTGCGGCGCGTAGCCCTCCTTCATCAGTCCTTCCTCGTAGTCTGTCTGGCACAGGATCATGTTGTTCTTCAGGAAGAACTTGTCTCCAACGCAGAACCTGCATGGAGGCGAAACGAGAAACAGAAACATGGCGTTTATGTAACTCGAGAGGGACGCAGAAGGACTCATTACTAGCAAAACTTGCAGGCTTCCCTACAGAGCCGCATCCCGCCCACTCAAATATTAGCGTACGTTATCCTGCGGACACGTCGCTCGGTCTGGAAAGAGTATCTCCAGAGTGCACCTAGCATCTTCTCCACCTGCAGCTGTTTCATAAATATACCCCACAGATGCAGCGCAGGCTTTAGCGCTGCCTGACGGGCTGCTGTCTCACTTGACCTTTTGGAAAGAAGATTATGTTGGTCAGGCAGAAGAGAGAGACAAAGAAGGCGGCAGAGAGGGAACGAGAGCGAGAGCGAGCGCTCAGTGTGTTTACCCGTCCTGAGGGCCGCTTATTTTGCTCGCAGCGAGAGTTCGACAAGGTCGGAGCGCCAGCGAGAGCTCGTGTCTACTGGCCAGCGTTCCCTACCGAACCCTGCTGCCTGTGAACGAGGAGAAAGACGATGCGTTTGTGTGTCTGCTGGTCCCATTTTAACAATTAAAAGTTCGTATGGGGAATGCAACGTTAGGCAAATGTTAAAGAAATAGTCTGGGTTCATTCCGAGTTAAAGTCAGCAATGGAAATGGAAAATCTATTTTCTAAATGCATGTTATTGATCTTATTGTGAATTGGCCAGCAATGCATATGTTTCATTTTTTTAAATTAGTTTTGACCTCATAATTTTTCTAAATATCATGCTTCGATTTACTGGTGAATTGATAGACATTCTCTCTGGTGACTTGTTCCAGACGTCTCCAATCATTTCGTCTGCACTCACTTAGGAAAAAAAGGTACAAAAGCTGTCACTGGGACAGTACCTTTTTTTAAAAGGTGCATTTTTGTACCTTATTTATCCCTAAAGGGTGCATATAAGTACATTAAAGGACCTAAAGGACATTAAAGGAAAGTACATTAAAGGACCTGGTATATAGTACATTTTTAAAGACCCAGTAACAGGTTTCGTACCTTGCCAAAACACTGTCACTTTCTTATAATCGACTGCCAGCTTGCATTCAGATCTGCCTTCATCCAATCAAAACCAGTGGTCTGAACCAAGTTCCAGCCCTATATATATATATATATATATATATATATATATGTGTGTGACCCGTGCTGTCAAAATGAGTTGGAATGCGCACGGGCTAATTTTGAGCTATAGACAAAAAAAGTGAAAAATGTACTTTCAAAACAAAAATTAAAATAGGAAAAATATGCAATATGAAAATAATTGAAGACAAAATGTGTTTTACTGAGAAAAAACAAGATTTGGTTTGATTTGGCAAAAGGTACATCTGGAAAAGGGGGGGGTCGTCTTATAATCAGGGTCGTCTTATATTCGGGCCAATACGGTATATATATATATACTGTATATATATATATATGGAAGAAATATATTATATATGGAAGAAACGCTACTTCTGTTACACGACTTTGTTTGAGAGCTTTGTGGATAAGAAAATAATTTTGACTTTGTTTTCCATCGTTTTCTTTAAAAAAAGCAAAAATCGAGGTTACAGTGAGGCACTTACAATGGAAGTGAATGGTGCCAATTGATAGTCCACTTTATACATTCTACTAACTATAAGTAACTTTGCACCTACATGTCAAATGCTACTCATTAGAGTATTACTAGACTGTCTGCTTAATATCTGCTAACACTTTATTTCAATAGTCCGCCAACAGACTTTCTACTGTCTGTAAGTAACTTTGCAACTACGTCAACTTATTCTACTAACCATAACTATAACCGAACAGTCTACTAATACTCTAATGAGAGTTAGTTGACATGTAATGGCAAATTTATGAGAGTTAGTTGACACGTAGTTGTCTAGAATGTCTAAAGTGGACTATCGAAATAAAATGCAACCTAAGAATTTGTGCAGGGTTTAAAAGCAGAAATGTGAACCTAACTTTATAAAAGCACTTATTAATTCTTGTTAAGACGTGCACTATTTGACCTGTAATGATGTTAAATGATAATTTTTAAAGTCATTTTAGAGTTTTAGGCTGTACATTGTCATGGTAACAATGTTATAAATTGGATCTTTACACGAAAGATTAGATTTTTTTTTAACTCAGTGCTTCACTGTGACTCAAATTTTTTGGCTTTTTTATTGGGGGAACACTCATTTTTGTGGTTATCAACAGTATGTCTAATTTGTATTGAACATACAATATTCCTTCAAACATCCTCAGGAGGGGTCGAATAAGATCTAAGAGCCATTATCCTTTCCATTGTTGAATACAATGAGCGAGTGCTAGGATACTTTGTAAACGGCTTCCTTCTTCCCTCCCTCCCTCCCTCGCGCACACACACTCCGGCAAACTTTTTTTTATTCGTTATACACGGCAATGTCAAGCGGGAAGGCGCAGCCATTAGTTTGGACCAAGTATCAACAAGTAATATCCATTAATCGTGCTTGTTGACACGGTGATTAACACAAAGCAGAGGTGTGCTTAATGTAATGGTGTCATTCACTCCAATAAAAACGTCCTGTTTAAATGACACATTCTTGCCAGGAATCCATTAGTGTCTGTCTTCTCTGACATCCTGGCCCTCTCCACCTCCTCTTCTGAGCACCTCCATCTCGCTCGTTCGTTCTCTCGCTTTCTCGGCTAATAGGATCTCTCTGTGTTTATTTACAGCCTGTGTTTTCTGTTCCCTCTTAGCCTCGTCGCCGCCCCGTTTCGCAGCGCCAAATTGTTTCTGCTTGGTGAAATGTCAACAGCTTTTGTGACATCTGTGTGCCAATTATGACGAGGATATTGCAGTCAGCCCATCAGAGGTAGCGGTAATAAATGCCCTTGCGCTGCCCTCCGTTTTTCTGCTCGTGCAGTCATTACCGATCGCCACATGTTTCCGAGCACCTACATTACCCTTAGCTTGATGCGTCCCCCTCGCCCTCCCCTTTCAATCTCTCATCCCAGATAAGTTCAACTTCAGATTGCTTTAATTGCTTTTTAGTATTTCCCATCAAGTAGAGGAGAAAAAAAGTGAATGCATTTGATATAGTGTTTGCTCGGGTATGACCATAAATTTGGGGCTTTTTATGTTTTTTTTTTTTTCTAAGGCTGCCATTTTAACACATTAATTGAGTGTGATTAATTATAAAGAAAATAATGTGATAAAAATGAACGTAATTAATTTAATGGATTTTTTAATGTAAATTACATTTACAAAATACTAGCAGAGCATTGTAAGTAATTATTTAAAATATATATATATTTTTTTTAAAATTGGTAACTCTTTGCAACAAGGTTAAATTAGCTAACATCAGTTAATGCATTAAATATCATGATCTAACAATGACTTCTACAGCATTTATTGTGATTTACTGGATTTTGGTGTGGTCGTTTTTTTTTCTTTGTGAGTATGAATTAACAATAGTATATTTAGAAATTATCATTAACCTAGTTTAATAAATGCTGTAAAAATGTTCATGATACTTAATGCATGAACAAATTGAACCTTATTGTAAAATGTACTGTTTTTTCCAACCATTTGATCAATTTAAGAAGTACAACCTTATTTTTTGCATAATGTCTTCCCTATGTTTTTGTGCAATTATAGCTGATTATATGAAACTTTCCTTTGCCGAACTAATTAAACGATTTAAAAACATGCCAAAAAATTGTGTAAATGGCCCCTCAATGACTATTAAAAGTGTTCGGCTGTCACAATAATGATTTTCATAAATTAATAATTTATATCAATTTAAAAATATTTTTTAATTACAACAATTCATGAATAAATAATATTTTCAAGATTGAGAAAATAAAAATAACATTATTAAAATAAATTAAATCAAAGTCTTTGAATTCTCTTAATTTTCTAAGCAAAACATTTATAGATATATGCAATTAAATGCAATTTTATCTTATGAATTAATCAGAATATCCTTCTAATTAAATCAGTTAAATTTTTAATTGATTGACAGCTCTATTTTTCTTAATTAACAATAGCTTTACATTCTTCTAGTCTTTCGGTTATATTCCCGTTCTTTCATTTCTACGTCGTTCCCTCTCTCCTTTTCCTCAGGTGTGACAGTAATGATGAATATGTCTATTGAGACCCATCTTGTTAAAGAAAAGATGGCTTCCAAGGCAGTGGACTTAATGATGTATGGCTTCGTCAGCTATTTGCCTCTGAGGTCTGTGTTAACTAGAGTAGTAACATTCCTCTTCTGTGAAATAACATGCTGGAGCTGTGTGGAGGAGAGAGGACTTGAAAGAGTGAGGGAAAAGAGAGAGGAAATGAATCATGGAGGGAGGTCTATAGACGGAGAGAAAGAAAGTGAACGTCATCATCGGATGTGAATAAGACATTATCCGACAGAATAGAGTAGATCTGCCGCAGTGTCTGCAATGCAACCGCATGGTTTCCTCTAACGAATGACATCTAGAACTGAGGTTTGCAGACGTCTCTGAGGGGACGAGACCGCCGTCTGTGGCGTAGTTTAGTTACCGCAGTCCCTGACGCACGTGCAGCCCAATTTGGCTCAGGCTTTCCAGACTTTCTGACAAGGACGATGACCCATACCGGTGACCCCCCTGCCCTGCCACCCAGGCCTCGGCCTTCTTCAGATCTCCCGTGGGGCCTCAGAGCGCCGCGGCCCGGGCTTATCACCGGGAACTGGGACTCCTGAGGTTGGCTGATGAGGCCTGAGCGGACGACAGGCTCATCGATTAGCTGTCCCTTCAGGGCTGATCTGTGGCTAACTGCTGACTAGAGTCTCAAAACCACACAAACACACTGCACTCGCACTCACCGCCGCGGCTGTCGCCCTGATCCCTGTTAACCAAGCTGAGGATATAACCTCAAGCCAGGTGAACAGATCATATCCAACCCATGAATAATCACTCCAGATTAAGTCCGGCTGCGCAGAATGATGGGATACTTTATGGATGACACAGAGCATGTCTGATATCATAAAAGTCTGGAACGTACTGTTCAGTGTTCAGTCAGTGATTAGCAGTTATTGTTAAATAAAACTATTACAAATCCTTGTTTATTAATTTAATTTAAAATGTTTATTACTCGATATATAGATATAGATAATATATATAGATATACAAACACACATATATCTGTGATCTATCTATCTATCTATCTATCTATCTACAGGTGCATCTCAATAAATTAGAATGTCGTGGAAAAGTTCATTCATTTCAGTAATTCAACTCAAATTGTGAAACTGTCTTAATAAGTATTCTAATTTGTTGAGATAGTTAATTGGTGGGTTTTTGTTAAATGTGAGCCAAAATCATCACAATTAAAAGAACCAAAGACTTAAACTACTTCAGTCTGTGTGCATTGAATTTATTTAATACACGAGTTTCACAATTTTAGTTGAATTACTGAAATAAATGAACTTTTCCACGACATTCTAATTTATTGAGATGCACCTGTATCTATCTATCTATCTATCTATGGGATATATTATAGATAGATAGATAGATAGATAGATAGATACAAACAAGTGAAAAGTAGAAATATAAAAAAAACGGTAGTGAACGGGCCGAGGGGAAACGCAATCGCAAACGGACCGAGGGGGCCCCGCGTCAGCTAAGGACGGCCCTGGACAGCAATATACTAATATACTGCAATTTTCCTTTCATCAGTCTCGTTCAGTGGCTCTGAGTTACGTTCAGACTCAAAACACTCACGTGTTCAGTAAAGAACGGCATATAGATTTAGTTGGTCCAACTAATGAGTCAAATTCACAGTCAAATGCTAGTCATTCTTTAAAGGCAGGAAAAGCCAAACAGTCACATGTTTCAAAAGTGAGAGATTTGACACTTATGATTCGTTACCATATTATGTAGAAGTTTCTGGTTTTCATATACATGAGCCAGATATAGTTCAGCACACTCTTTGTGGAAATCAAGCTAATCACGGGCGGTATTTAATGGTGCTTTTGTGTGGCCTGACTAATGAAACGACTCTGTAGGAGATGATGGCCTAGCTGATGTGTGTGGGGAAAAGGAGGGGTGGCCCAGCTGTAATAAAAGCTTGATTGTAATCATTTAAGCATCAAACGGTAATGTCAGGACATTACTGACCCTCATGGAGAAGCATAATTATACGGCGTGACCTCTACCAACCCGATAGCCTGCTCCAAGCATCAGAATGCCTGTCCCACGTCACTGATGGCGAGGAGAGCGTTTTGTAAGATGGATTAGATGGCTCTTTTAAAGGCCATGGCCTCTTTAATATTGTTTGAAGAGGGGAGATGAGAAGGGAGAAAGCAGGGTAGGATGTATATGAAAGTAGATAGAAGGGAAATAACAAAACAACCCTTATTTAAGGAAAGGAGGCGGGGAATTTTTATTATAGCGAGCATTTGATAGGACAAAGATCTTTTAGTGCAGGATTCAGAGCAGAGTCATCAATATTTGTGACTGTAAATATTACAGTTAATTTTGTTCAAGGTTTTGAAATGTATTAGCATACAGACAGCCTGGAAATTAAGATACATGGAATATAAGCAATAAAACTATTTTTTATTTCAGGTAGTCCTTGAACTACAAAAATGAGTAATTTTACCCCTGATTTATTCATCATTTTCATTCAAGCACTAAGTGCATAGAACAAAACAGATGGGAAAAATGAAATCAGGCCCAACTGGCTAGTGAAAACAATAATGCGCAATGTGTTTACTAAAAGATCTCCTTCCATCAAAGGCTCTTGAGACAGACTTGCTGTTTGTGTTGATGTTTATCAAAGAGCATCACTGGACTGAGGCTGTACACGAGTAATGTGGCGAGCTGTCACAATGACGGACGCGTCATGAAAAGCCCCGCCGTCCTTTTCTCTTTCTTAGGAGTCCATCAAAATTTGCGAGGCTTTCTCGAAAGGCACTGACAGAACAACAAAGTGTCTGAGACGTGTCGGGTGGCGGGTGTCTGTGGAGATAATGTCTCGTCAGCTTGTTGACAAATGAATTTTCTCTGGGTCAAATGGGGGGTATTTGCATATCAGACTGTTGATGCGGTGCTCTCTCGGGTAGTGTTTAGACCATAGGAGAGCCGATGCAGGAAGTTCTTTATGACCTGTGTTGCTTTAAGTGATTTGTATATGTATACTGGGCCTAATGCATATTTAGACATGTACTAGTCTCAGCCTCAGACGTCACGCCCACGGACCGCTGGCTGAACGTCTGATGCATATCGCACTCAAAATTGGAAACACTTCGAAGTTTCGAAGTCGTCATCGGATTGGTTAAATTATACAGTATTTCCGGGAGATGTGTGTGTCGCGTTCTTTAAGATGCCGTGATGCCAAACCCTCTCATGGAGTTAAAAGTCTGACTGTGATGATAAGCGCTTAACAGGATCAACTAAACGCTGGATTTTCAAAAGTATGTGAAAAATTTAAAGTTCGCAGCATAGAATCTTTAAAATATGTCCAAGAGTTTTACACACCGGTCTGTTATTGTGGCGACATTTCCACGCCCATAAACATGACGCAGCACGAAACGTGATTGGTTGCTTTACCTGTCAGTCATACTTGGGTGGGCTTTGGCCATTCAAAGTGGCAAAGGTTCCCAGACCTTCTGCCATCAGTCTGAAGATCTGGCTATATGCAAGACTAGACATGTACAAGCTGCTTATATGAATTTCAGTGCATTAGAAAACTAATTGGTTCACTAAATTGGTTAATTAGAAACCAAAGTGGCATCAAATAAACAATGACCTTTTTTTGCAATTACTTTTAACCAACTTGTTCCAAGGTGTGTGGGAAATCAGTTCTTATCAAGTCCAAAAGTTTGGGGTTTGGGGTAAGATTTTTAAATGCTTTTGAAAGAAGTCTCTTACGCTCATCGAGGAATTTATTTGATCCCCAGTACAGTAGAGAATTATTGTGAAATATTACAATTTAAAATGATTTGAAATGTTTTCTATTTAAATCTATTCATATTTATTGAAATAAAATGTAATTTATTCCTATGATGCAACGCTGAATTTTCAGTACTCATTACTCCAGTCTTCAGTGTCACATGATCCTTCAGAAATCATTATAATATATTGATCTGGTGCTCAAGAAAAATTTTGTAAGATCGGTGTTTAAAACCATTGTGCTGCTTAATATTTTTTGTGGAAACCATGATACATTTTTAATGGATTTTTTGATTAATAGAAAGTTTATTTGAGCATTTATTTGAATAGAAATCTTTTGTAACAGTATAAATGTCTTTGCTGTCGCTTTTAATCAATTGAATACGTCCTTGTAGAATAAAAAAGTATTCCTTTCAAAAATTCTTACTGACCCCAAACTTTGAACAGAATAAATTGGATCTCATTTTATATTTTTTATGTAATGCAATACATTTTTAAGCACGGTGTAAGAATCCAAATACTTTTTAGGACCGCTGAATGTGAGTTTGTTGCTAAGGACACCTATGTTCATCCATCTCTCCACCAAAACATCCAAAAATGTCAATAAACTGACAGGAAATTCAAGCTTCAGTCTGAGATATGGGCAATTAGCACCAGCGCCGTGCTATAAATCTTGTGGTGAACACCAGTGAAATTGTGATGGGGGAATGAAAGATGCATAGAGGCCTCGTCAGAGCGTGTAAAGCAGACTGTAATGCCGGGCCGGCGGGTGGACCTGTCTGTGACTCTGCTGATGAAGATTAGCTGACTTCTTAGATTAGGTGTGCGTGGTTCGTGCAGTCAAGTGAAGTGGCAAGACAATAACCCGGTGTTAATTGAGCGTAACCAGATCCTGCAATCTGCCCCTCTCATGTGTACTGCTCTCTGGCACCTGTGTGTTTGTATGAAGCAAGTATCTAATGAACAGCCGTGCATGAGGTTTCTTCTTTATTTTAGCCACGTTCTAAGACAAATGGCCTCTTCTTCTTAGACTGAATGAGGACAAATAACACAATTTGCCCAAAGTAATGAAGAAAACCACAAGCCACAAAATATTTAAGTGTTAAATTGCTGTTTTTGATAGTGAACCACTGAAAAAAAAAATTTCATTTTAACATGAAAAGAAGATTTAGGACAATTCTTGTTTTAACATCCATAGAATAATTTGTGTAAAAGCATGCTGTGGTCTTCTCATTCTCTTCTCAAGGATGTGAGCAAATTTTCAAGATTCGGGGTGACGGAATGTTAAAAAAGAATTTTAAAACACAATAATAATCTACTATTCAGAATTAAAGTAAATGTAATAAAGTCAAATGTAATAGAAATACTTGTTTACTTTTCAAGCCTAACATGATCGGCAGTGGTTGTAACTGTCGAAAGTTATTTGTTTAAACCCCAGAAGGGGCATTTCGTGATTTTGAGGGATATTTTGTTCCTAATAATCACAGCAAGGCATGATGCTTGAGGGTGAGATATACTATAAACCACTTTGGATATGAACATGTCTATTAAATGGCATTTTTTTGTTGTTACACATGTGGGCTTGTGGTTCAGAGATATTGGTAAGAATCACTAAAATTTGCAAATGATTGTGGTTCAATACTTTAATATTACTGTGCCAGCAATCCAAAGGTTGCTGGTTCAAACCCCCGAAGGGCGATTCATGTGCTGGAGAGTTATCCCCTATATCACTGTTTTGCCCTTGAGCAATGTACTTCTTGCTCCAGGGAGACTGTACTTGTAGTAAACACACTGATGTAATTTGGATAAGAAAACATCTGCCCAAACCGTCTTTCAGTGGTAGGGTGGTGGGCTTTAATCCGAAGGTCATTTTTCAAACCCTAGAAGGTTTGATTCATGAACCGGAGAGTTGCTGGGATTCCCTATCACCATTTTGCCCTTGAGCAAGACACGATAGAGGGGTTAAGCGGGACCGTCCTTGTAGTAAATGGACTGTAAGATGCTTTGGATTCAAGACAGCCTTTGAGTTTTAAAAGGCTCAGCACATCTGCACAGAGATACATATGTTTAAGTACTTCGAAATGTTGAAAAACTGAATATGATTTGACTAACCTCTGGTTACACAGCTGGCAGGCAAAGCAGTCCAGGTGATAGACGTTCTCCTTGGCTCTCATGACCATCTCGAATGCTGGGATGAGTTTACTGCAAGCCGCACAGTTCCCTGTCACACCGAACAACCTGACAGATTGAAAAAGATGTGACGTTTTAGAGTCAGAACCATTGGATCAACCATATCATTACGACTGAAATGGGATTGTTGGGGTGATTTATAAATAAATGACTCTTATGAACGAGTTCTTTATAGTGAATCAAAGAGAACAACCAGTATGGTACAATTCACAACTGACTTTTATAAACCGGTTCTTTTATGAGAATCAAAAACATACCAAGCAACCAGTTTAGTCTGATTCACAAACAAATGACTTTTATGAAAGGTTCTAGTGTATTAAAAATATAAAGAGCAACCTGCTTAGTACAGTTCACACTAGACTCTTATGAACTCTATTTTTTTTTCTTTCAGTAATTCAAAAACATACAAAGCCACCAGTGTAATCCGATTCACAAACAATTTCTCAATCAAAGACATACAGAGCAAACAGTGTTGTTGGATTCACAAACAAATGACTCCTATGAACTAGTTATTTTTAGTGAATCAAAAACAGTGTAGTCCAGTTCACAAACAAATGACTCTTTGGAACCGGTTCCTACTAGTGAATCAAAAACATACTGATCAACCAGTGTAATCCAGTTCACAAACAAATTACTTTTTATTAATGAATCAAAAACTTAAAAATAACCAATGTAGTCTGATTCACAAACAAATGACTCATATGAGTCTGTCCTTAAACGAATCATCTTTTTTCCATTCCCATTTATGGGGTTTATTACACAAGTTTATCATATTATATAAATTATTACAGTGTTTTACTCAAGACTGATTATAATATCTGCAGCTGTTTGCTATTCATTTTTTAAATAAATATTTTTGTCACAAGGTTCCCTGTGTAGCATTTCCTGAGAAACGTATTTTAATTCATATGAAATTTATTAAATATGAACGCAAAATGGACTATATAGCTGAGATATGTACAACTGAACAACATGAATCAAACTGAACAAAGAGCTTGTGAATAGAACCAAAAAACAGTATCGATACGAAGCCTACTTCAATATTTCCCATAATGGGAAAGATAATTTTTTACCATATTTAAGGTTGTGCATTGGACAAAAACACATAAGTGGAGTGCGATGTGAACATCATGGAGATGTCCGGGCCGGGTGAGGTTAGCACCACAGAGCCGCTGCCCAGGAACGAGCCTATTATTTTCCAGCCCGCTCGCGGGACATTACGGAGAGGATTCATTAGGGATTCATGGCTGTTACTCCACCGTGACCTAGACCGAGTAAAGGGGGGAAGGGGGAAAATAAATATCTGATAACGAAATCATATAACAAAATAACCTATTAGGCGGACTTCTTCGGGCACTTTTATCCGTCGTTGTTAAAATGATAAAACTGCATGCCACTCTCCAGCTCTGTAAGAGATCGCAATCTGATAAATGATCTCAGGGCCTGGGATTTGCAGGGTTGTTTATTAACCTTCAGAAACTATGTTTCCCACAGGCAAATAAAAAAGAGCCGAGCAGATAGATTGTACTCTCATGAATACCTACAAAATTAAAGGCTACTGTCAACACACCTTGAGACGATGAAGGATATCTCCAATAGCTTTCCAGGTAAGATGAGAAAGAAAACGAGAGTTCGTCCTGTGGATTGGTGCGGTCGATTTAATTAAAGGAATTATGTCTTTTTCTTTGAGCTGTCTAAATATAGACACGTTTGCGATATCACGTCTCCACTATTTTCAGAAAAAGTGCATTGCCAGAAGGCCTCAGCATGAAAGAGATGAAATGATGAGGCATATTTTTTCCACTCGCATCTTGCAATTATTATATATATCAAAGATCTAAATGCAAATATAAAAAGGATGATAGATTCACTGTACGATAACTCGCTTATATAAGGAAAATTATTATGGTGCATTAATGCATGTTCTGAAAAGAAAATACGCATTAATGCACGCGCTGGATTTCAGTTGATGAATGATAGATGACATCCATATGAAAAAATGATGCTTGAAGGTTTTTTTTGTCATCCGGTTGAATCAAACTAGTATTGTGTTTGCCACTCTAGCGAGCTGTGAGCTCAAAACGTCTCGTCTCGTGCAAATTTAAAGTAACCAATACCTTTCCTGGAATTGGACAGTCATGCCTTTTTGCTTTGAACATTTGAGGACAGAGGTCTGTGCTTTGCAAACACACAAAGCATTGAGTGAAGACGACTGCGCTCACCTGAGAATCTAGCTGTGTGTTACATGCGCTGCACTGAGAAATCAATAGATGTGTTTTTATTTAAAGAACTGACTGTATTTTTTCTATGTAATGGATTGTGATCCATCAGAAACTAGATGTAAGTGGAGTATCTTGATGTACTATCATGTTCTTTGGGGAATTTGTTTTGCAGCTTCATTTTGACTGCTGGTTTTAGCTATTCCCTTGTTTCGAAACTGACAGATTTACTCTGGGCTCATATTTTCACACAGCACATTAATATACTCCTTTATTTTTGAGTTTCGACTTGAGTTAGATCGTGTGAAAAGAGTCTTGAGAATTGACTGAAATGGTTTTGCAAGCCAGCATATTTACGTATCTGAACTCATATCTTGTATTAAACACTAGATAAAAAATGTTTGATACAATTTCAGCTCTATTTACAGCTTTTGTGGCATATTGTTGATTAGCAAAGAAAATTTGAGTCATCCTTAAATTATAGCTTTTTAATAAAAAGTCGAGAAGACATTTATTTTTGATGAAAAATATAGTAAAAGCAGTAATATTGTGAATTTTTTTCTATTTTAATAAATTATTTTAATTTTATTTTTTTATTAAATTTTCAGCGGCCATTACTCCAGTTTTCAGTGCCACATGATCCTTCAGAAATCATTCTAATATTCCGATTTGATGCTCAAGAAACAGCTTTTATTTGTAGAATTACTTGTATTATAATGTAATATAATATAAATAATGTATTGCTACTTTCTGATAAAAGTATTAATTTCTTTAAAAAAAAAATATATGTATATATATATATATATATATATCCCAAACTTTATCAAATATATAAAACAATATATATATGTATGTATGTATGTATATAAAATATCTATAATATACCTACTGTATATTGACCACTAGTGGTGAACCTCCACAGACATTAAAAGACCCACTGATGCTAAAAATAGGGAACTGTGCCACAAGCATCCAACA
>NW_015660878.1:551365-572538 GCF_001515625.1 Sinocyclocheilus rhinocerous | reverse complement strand
AATATTTAAGTGTTAAATTGCTGTTTTTGATAGTGAACCACTGAAAAAAAAAATTTCATTTTAACATGAAAAGAAGATTTAGGACAATTCTTGTTTTAACATCCATAGAATAATTTGTGTAAAAGCATGCTGTGGTCTTCTCATTCTCTTCTCAAGGATGTGAGCAAATTTTCAAGATTCGGGGTGACGGAATGTTAAAAAAGAATTTCAAAACACAATAATAATCTACTATTCAGAATTAAAGTAAATGTAATAAAGTCAAATGTAATAGAAATACTTGTTTACTTTTCAAGCCTAACATGATCGGCAGTGGTTGTAACTGTCGAAAGTTATTTGTTTAAACCCCAGAAGGGGCATTTCGTGATTTTGAGGGATATTTTGTTCCTAATAATCACAGCAAGGCATGATGCTTGAGGGTGAGATATACTATAAACCACTTTGGATATGAACATGTCTATTAAATGGCATTTTTTTGTTGTTACACATGTGGGCTTGTGGTTCAGAGATATTGGTAAGAATCACTAAAATTTGCAAATGATTGTGGTTCAATACTTTAATATTACTGTGCCAGCAATCCAAAGGTTGCTGGTTCAAACCCCCGAAGGGCGATTCATGTGCTGGAGAGTTATCCCCTATATCACTGTTTTGCCCTTGAGCAATGTACTTCTTGCTCCAGGGAGACTGTACTTGTAGTAAACACACTGATGTAATTTGGATAAGAAAACATCTGCCCAAACCGTCTTTCAGTGGTAGGGTGGTGGGCTTTAATCCGAAGGTCATTTTTCAAACCCTAGAAGGTTTGATTCATGAACCGGAGAGTTGCTGGGATTCCCTATCACCATTTTGCCCTTGAGCAAGACACGATAGAGGGGTTAAGCGGGACCGTCCTTGTAGTAAATGGACTGTAAGATGCTTTGGATTCAAGACAGCCTTTGAGTTTTAAAAGGCTCAGCACATCTGCACAGAGATACATATGTTTAAGTACTTCGAAATGTTGAAAAACTGAATATGATTTGACTAACCTCTGGTTACACAGCTGGCAGGCAAAGCAGTCCAGGTGATAGACGTTCTCCTTGGCTCTCATGACCATCTCGAATGCTGGGATGAGTTTACTGCAAGCCGCACAGTTCCCTGTCACACCGAACAACCTGACAGATTGAAAAAGATGTGACGTTTTAGAGTCAGAACCATTGGATCAACCATATCATTACGACTGAAATGGGATTGTTGGGGTGATTTATAAATAAATGACTCTTATGAACGAGTTCTTTATAGTGAATCAAAGAGAACAACCAGTATGGTACAATTCACAACTGACTTTTATAAACCGGTTCTTTTATGAGAATCAAAAACATACCAAGCAACCAGTTTAGTCTGATTCACAAACAAATGACTTTTATGAAAGGTTCTAGTGTATTAAAAATATAAAGAGCAACCTGCTTAGTACAGTTCACACTAGACTCTTATGAACTCTATTTTTTTTTCTTTCAGTAATTCAAAAACATACAAAGCCACCAGTGTAATCCGATTCACAAACAATTTCTCAATCAAAGACATACAGAGCAAACAGTGTTGTTGGATTCACAAACAAATGACTCCTATGAACTAGTTATTTTTAGTGAATCAAAAACAGTGTAGTCCAGTTCACAAACAAATGACTCTTTGGAACCGGTTCCTACTAGTGAATCAAAAACATACTGATCAACCAGTGTAATCCAGTTCACAAACAAATTACTTTTTATTAATGAATCAAAAACTTAAAAATAACCAATGTAGTCTGATTCACAAACAAATGACTCATATGAGTCTGTCCTTAAACGAATCATCTTTTTTCCATTCCCATTTATGGGGTTTATTACACAAGTTTATCATATTATATAAATTATTACAGTGTTTTACTCAAGACTGATTATAATATCTGCAGCTGTTTGCTATTCATTTTTTAAATAAATATTTTTGTCACAAGGTTCCCTGTGTAGCATTTCCTGAGAAACGTATTTTAATTCATATGAAATTTATTAAATATGAACGCAAAATGGACTATATAGCTGAGATATGTACAACTGAACAACATGAATCAAACTGAACAAAGAGCTTGTGAATAGAACCAAAAAACAGTATCGATACGAAGCCTACTTCAATATTTCCCATAATGGGAAAGATAATTTTTTACCATATTTAAGGTTGTGCATTGGACAAAAACACATAAGTGGAGTGCGATGTGAACATCATGGAGATGTCCGGGCCGGGTGAGGTTAGCACCACAGAGCCGCTGCCCAGGAACGAGCCTATTATTTTCCAGCCCGCTCGCGGGACATTACGGAGAGGATTCATTAGGGATTCATGGCTGTTACTCCACCGTGACCTAGACCGAGTAAAGGGGGGAAGGGGGAAAATAAATATCTGATAACGAAATCATATAACAAAATAACCTATTAGGCGGACTTCTTCGGGCACTTTTATCCGTCGTTGTTAAAATGATAAAACTGCATGCCACTCTCCAGCTCTGTAAGAGATCGCAATCTGATAAATGATCTCAGGGCCTGGGATTTGCAGGGTTGTTTATTAACCTTCAGAAACTATGTTTCCCACAGGCAAATAAAAAAGAGCCGAGCAGATAGATTGTACTCTCATGAATACCTACAAAATTAAAGGCTACTGTCAACACACCTTGAGACGATGAAGGATATCTCCAATAGCTTTCCAGGTAAGATGAGAAAGAAAACGAGAGTTCGTCCTGTGGATTGGTGCGGTCGATTTAATTAAAGGAATTATGTCTTTTTCTTTGAGCTGTCTAAATATAGACACGTTTGCGATATCACGTCTCCACTATTTTCAGAAAAAGTGCATTGCCAGAAGGCCTCAGCATGAAAGAGATGAAATGATGAGGCATATTTTTTCCACTCGCATCTTGCAATTATTATATATATCAAAGATCTAAATGCAAATATAAAAAGGATGATAGATTCACTGTACGATAACTCGCTTATATAAGGAAAATTATTATGGTGCATTAATGCATGTTCTGAAAAGAAAATACGCATTAATGCACGCGCTGGATTTCAGTTGATGAATGATAGATGACATCCATATGAAAAAATGATGCTTGAAGGTTTTTTTTGTCATCCGGTTGAATCAAACTAGTATTGTGTTTGCCACTCTAGCGAGCTGTGAGCTCAAAACGTCTCGTCTCGTGCAAATTTAAAGTAACCAATACCTTTCCTGGAATTGGACAGTCATGCCTTTTTGCTTTGAACATTTGAGGACAGAGGTCTGTGCTTTGCAAACACACAAAGCATTGAGTGAAGACGACTGCGCTCACCTGAGAATCTAGCTGTGTGTTACATGCGCTGCACTGAGAAATCAATAGATGTGTTTTTATTTAAAGAACTGACTGTATTTTTTCTATGTAATGGATTGTGATCCATCAGAAACTAGATGTAAGTGGAGTATCTTGATGTACTATCATGTTCTTTGGGGAATTTGTTTTGCAGCTTCATTTTGACTGCTGGTTTTAGCTATTCCCTTGTTTCGAAACTGACAGATTTACTCTGGGCTCATATTTTCACACAGCACATTAATATACTCCTTTATTTTTGAGTTTCGACTTGAGTTAGATCGTGTGAAAAGAGTCTTGAGAATTGACTGAAATGGTTTTGCAAGCCAGCATATTTACGTATCTGAACTCATATCTTGTATTAAACACTAGATAAAAAATGTTTGATACAAGTTCAGCTCTATTTACAGCTTTTGTGGCATATTGTTGATTAGCAAAGAAAATTTGAGTCATCCTTAAATTATAGCTTTTTAATAAAAAGTCGAGAAGACATTTATTTTTGATGAAAAATATAGTAAAAGCAGTAATATTGTGAATTTTTTTCTATTTTAATAAATTATTTTAATTTTATTTTTTTATTAAATTTTCAGCGGCCATTACTCCAGTTTTCAGTGCCACATGATCCTTCAGAAATCATTCTAATATTCCGATTTGATGCTCAAGAAACAGCTTTTATTTGTAGAATTACTTGTATTATAATGTAATATAATATAAATAATGTATTGCTACTTTCTGATAAAAGTATTAATTTCTTAAAAAAAAAAAAATATGTATATATATATATATATATATATATCCCAAACTTTATCAAATATATAAAACAATATATATATGTATGTATGTATGTATATAAAATATCTATAATATACCTACTGTATATTGACCACTAGTGGTGAACCTCCACAGACATTAAAAGACCCACTGATGCTAAAAATAGGGAACTGTGCCACAAGCATCCAACGTCCCTCCATACAGGAGACTCTCAGAGAGCTCTGTTTCTCAGCCCAACAGGAAAAGGGGAGGGGCGGTAAGACGGATGAAGCTCTAGCTGCCACTTGTCTTTCACCGATCTGCCAGTTTGATGCCGCAGACGCTAATGGCCCTCAAGGGAGGTGGCAAATTAAGCGTGCATGGCTTGTAATGAATTCGGAGGTGCATGTTCTCTAAATGCAGTCTGCAAGAGAAAAACCTGAGAGTCTGGAGACAAATGCAGACCGGTCTTCCCGTTTATGTTCCGTAGGGTGAAGAAAACGTACAACAGTTTAACTGAGTTTATCGCTCAGTCCGGTTTTCAGTCAATGGTCAGTGGCTGTGTAATATTTGTAGAGTGTTATAGAGGAAATCAAACTCCCTTCGACATAAAGGCTGACAAAATGGCATGTATATTTTAGCAGGCTGAAGAGGCAGCGTGAAATTAAAATTCATGGTGGCTCGGATTCATAAGTTAAAAGAGAATGCGCAATCAGTACCACCTGATTGGACACAAAAGGTGTTGGAAGTGCACAGCGGCTTTTCACAGCTGAATGGCACCTATTTGATGAGAGGAAAACAGACACCAATTAAATTATTCCACAAGGCTTTATCCTAGTGGTCACAGAAGCGAGGCTCAAGCGTGCAGCTTTACTGTAATCATTAGACAGTGCCCCAATGGAAAATGCATGAGCTATGTCACCTCAATATTCTCATCCAGCTCGACAAAATCCTTGTAAATTACTCCCTATCAAACGAGACCCCTCTAGGACTCTAATATGCAAGTGATTCAGATAAGACAAAGAAATGAGACACAGTGTTATGGTCCAAACTGTGTCATTTCGGGACCCTTTACACTCAGGGTTTTCAACCAGTGGTCCATTGAGAAGATAATTAAATTTTAATTTAAAGGGATAGTTCACCCAAAAATTAAAATTCTGTCATCATTTACTCTCACCCTCATAAGTTGCTTTCTTATGTTGAACACAAAAGAAGATATTTTGAAGATTGCTGGTAATCAAACAGTTGGTGGTTGCCATTGACTTCCATAGTATTTTTTTTTCCTACTATGGAAGTCAATGGCAACCACCAACTGTTTGATTACCAGCAATCTTCAAAATATCTTCTTTTATGTTCAACATAAGAAAGCAACTCATACAGGTTTGGAACGACATTAGGGTGAGTAAATGATGACAGAATTTTCATTTTTGGGTGAACTATCCCTTTAATTTCTAACTATTAACTCATTTCTAATTTTCGACGTAATGATCCAGTGTAGTAATCAGGGTTCTGCACCGTTCACAACTGAATTAAGAATGTCTTTTATATTTTAATTCAGTTCCTGAATTTAAATTGATTATTAATTGAGGTAGCAAACATGATGCAGAATTGCAATTCGAGTTTGAATGTAAGGAAGTAGAATGAAAGGTTACACTTTTTTAAGGTGTCCTTGTTACAGTCTAATTATAAAGTTAAGTACTGAGTAATAATAGTGAACAACATTAACTATAGGGTTAGGGTTTGGTTTAGGGTTAGTTGCTTGAAAGTATGCATATTTTACTGTTACTACTATAGTAAATACATGTTACAAGGACACTGTAAAATAAATTGTTACCACATTTTAAACTGTTTTGGAAAGCTTCGAAGACAGATACATTTGAATGAGGTATGAAATGCCACCTATATAAATTCATATTTAGTTTAATACATTAACTTCTGTGGGCCAGTGTGCAAGAACACTTCATTTGTCTTGGAATTCCAATTCAGTTACAGTTCAATTCTATTTCCTGTCATTCCGATGCTCTTGAATTGAATCAGAGCCTGAATTCTGTACAACCTTGGTAGATAATGTTTTAAATTAAATTTATAATGGAGAAAATATTGCTTTTTTTAGTCTGGGCTTTCTAGCTGAGAGACTGGGTAGGGGGTCCTGGGCCCTGTAAAGGTTAAAAATAATAATAATGTGATTTTGAGCAAAGCAAAGCATAACGTTTATCTGAAACGTCAGGCCTGTATTCTTTTCGCTTCATTTGTTTGGGTATTTTCTGAACATCAAGGGCAACAAATTAAGTATTACTTTCTCCTTTCTGTACCTCTTTTTTCCCAGGAAAAGAGAAAGAATGATAACACCGCCACCTCCAGAAGCATTTGAAATTCTGACAGTGGCTCCCTCTCTCCATCTTGCTCCTCTCTCCCGCCGCCACCCCTGCGACTTCAATCGCTCTGGCCTCAGCATGCATTCATCAGCTGCCGAATTAGAATTTGTTTCCTCACAAACCATTGATCATCGGCCTATTACCAGGCAAATGACAGTTAATTACCCACTACATTAACCACCGGGACCCGGGGACCGGCCGCCTGTGCCATCAGTCACAGTGATGAATGTGGCAAGTTCAGTAATGCGCGGCCGTTCGCGCGTCCGCCTGCCACGCTGAGAGCAACCCCTGGATCTCACGTCTTGGCACCCAGGGAAAATCTATGGCAATCTGCATAATTACAGGCTCAGGGTTAATAACAGACAAATGATTTGTTGCGTCTCGAGCAGCAGGCTCTCTCGCTGCTACCGTGCGGCGCTGTGTCTGCGGTTAGCATCGGCGCTAACTTTAACGTCAATGTTTGGGGTGCTGTGAGTTGGGGCTGGAGAGCCTAAAAAAGTCAGGTTATAGCTTTAAATATTGATGCTTGCGTTATTGATGTTGTAGAGGATTGATCCTCGCATACAAATATTGACTTTAAGTGTTTGGGATCTTGAGTTAAAAACTTGCTAGTGATTTTATTATTTATTAGCATATAAATGCATGCGTGTCATGAGCATCTAAGTGAGGGGGGAAAAACACTTACCTAGTAGCAAAAAGAAGCATCATCTGGACTTATTTTACTTTTTTTTTATAGGCAATTTTTTTATGTTTGATATAACTTAAAACAATAGAAGACCCTATTAAATTGCTTGATTAGCACAGTTTTCTGTCCTAGATGTGTTTCCTAGTGAAAAAGGAACTTTTTGGCCTTTTTGTTTCTTAAAACAGTGAGTCATGATTTGCTACTTTCTAGTCGGTTTCAGCTGTTATTGGGGGAGGGGCATTCTCATTCTAGAGAGCATCTGATTGGACAAAAATCTCTGCAGTGCAGAATGAGTCATCAGAATTCTGAAGAAAAATATGAATTTGATGAAGAGAAAAGGTTTTAAAAATAAATAGTCAGCTTTTAGAAGTACACTAGCATATAGATGACCTGAAAAGCTAGTACATATGGAGTAAAAGGCAAAACATGTCAAAAAAGTGATTTCTTGGGGTTTCCAAATGATTGATTATGCTTTATAATCAGGGGCGTGTTTAGTGTTTTGGGGGCCCTTGGTGGATTTTGCGATTGATTCCGGGGTAGGGATGGGTATCTATGGGTATTTATTGATACCGATACGATACTGCTTATCGATACAGTTATCCATACTACTCTCTATAATTTGGTGCAAAAATAAATGATGTAAAAAGCTGTTGAAAATTTCAAGTTATTTTATTACTGCAGTTTACAAATGCCTCCAAGCAAACAGAAAAAGGCACATAAAGCACATTTTTTTAAATAAAAAGGCCCTTCAAAGAGAGAGAGAGAGAGAGAGAGAGAGATTTCCTCAGCATACCATAGCACAACATATTTGAACATCATTAGGGATGGGTATCATTTACATTTTATCGATACCGATAAGATACTGCTTATCGATACAGTTATCTATACTACTCTCTATAATTTGGTGCAAAAAGACGATGGGAAAAGATGTTGAAAATGTCACGTTATTTTATTACTGCTGAACTTTAGTACTGCAGTTTACAAATGCCTCTAAGCAAACAGAAATAGGCACATAACAAAGCACATTTAAAATAAAAAGGCCCTTCAAAAAGAGAGAGAGAGAGAGAGAGATTTCCTCAGCATACCATAGCACAACATATTTGAACATCATGTGCATAGGAGCACAACAGAATGTAATAGAGAATTCTGGCGTCTCTAGCGATTTTTATTTAAGAAAATTAAAATATTGACTTTCTCAGGGAGCGGGCGTGATTTCGTGATTTAGAGGGACTTTTTTATCTCTGTTTTTATCTACATGATAAAAAAAAGCTTATTTTTAACATGTAGAATTATTTATAGTGATACTCCAATCAGGATTTTTACAGACATTTATTCAGGGCCTGAGTTTCATTTTTGAAAATGGGGTGAATTCCCCTCTTAGGTGACTTTTGTGGGAGGGAGGATTTTTTTTTATTTGAGTGGTGGAGGGGGGAATTTTTAGACTTTTTGTTTTTTTCAAAAATATGTAATTAAATGTTTGATCATGCTGTGTATTTTTGTTTTTACAATGGGCAATTGTTGAGTGTGCTCTCTCTGGAGAGTGCACGAGTGCTGAATGGTTTAAATACTGGCCAAACTTCAAAAAGAAATGTAAATGATAAACTTTAGTGACGATGGGAGCTTGAGATCGGTTTATGAGAACAGTTTCTAATTCGCCATTAACACAGAAGTACGGAGATAAAACAATGCGCGTATCGATAACAGTATTGTTTGTCCTGAAGCTTATCGGTAGGTCACAATTGACCCAATTATGCACCGGTCCAAAAAAAATGCCGGTTCTCGACTCCCATCGGAAGAAATCACGTTCCGAGGGGGCCCCACGCAATTGCGTGGTGCCTACACGCTACTGTCTATAATTATTGTTAATAAAAGCAAAATAAAAAAAGAGTCTGATAATCTGAAGTTTTGGCCTATTTGATTATGATTTTTAAAGTTAAATAGTTGCAATTACGCATTTTATCCTCAGAAATGGCAGAATGCTCTGCTTTAACGAGATTTCAGTTTTGATCCTATTTGGATTGAAAAGAAAAGTCGCCCAACCCTATACAAAAAGCTGGAGGGACCAGTTGGCAGATGCTATCAAACGTGTACTTTCTTCAATCTAGCGCCTACACGTGTGATTTGCGAAGATTAAACAACTCTTGGGGCAAAATTATTTCAATTACAGCGGGCGTGACCTGGGAATTGTCTGTGGGATAAGATTTTCCTCCTTGAGTGCCCTGACTTTGCCTGGCTGCTGGCTCAATCAGTTCTAATCTGCACCTGGACTCTGATATCCTAATGATGAATTATGGGCCTCTCAGCTTTCCACTGCAGGGCAGATAGAACAGCTCTCCGCTGACCTGTCAGCCCGCTTAGGCTGAGGCAGAGACCTGCGATAATTACCCAGAAAAGACCATGTGATTGTTTAAAACTCATGAGCATCACATGAACATCATTCACTCATTAGGCCCTTCACTCTGTCTCTTCCACTCTCTCAGCTCGGTAAAAGCGCAGCGGAGATGGTTTTTACAACCGGGGCGTGAGATCGAGCACAGAAATTCTTCCTGAAAGTAAAGGGTAATTGTTTTCTGACATCGAAAGTTACTGCCTCTATCTGCCTCAACAGGGTAATTACTGTAAACAGCTCTCTAAGAAGACAACAACTTGAGGAATTGACTCGAGAAACCGCTATTATGAGATAATAACGTAGAGACTCGTATCAGGAGATAAAACGCCGACTTTAATGGACTCCCGAAAAACAATGGCGGTCAAATATTTTCATGCATCTGTGTATTCAATAAACAGCCGAGATGAAAGGTGCAAAGCCTCTTTCAAGTGAAAATCACAGCGAAACGCAAAATAATTATGCCCTCGCCATACAAAAAAAACGTCCAAAAGCTTTGGAGGGCTTTTCAGCAAGAAAATCTGGCAGGGGTGTGCGGGGATTCGGAGGGGTATTTTGAAGAGGGTGTAATGAAAGTTTTCAACCCCCGCAGGGCCCAGATGTGCACTTTGATAGGCACTTCTCGGTGCCAACCCACCTGCAGTTGCAAGCTGGGCACCGGGGTGTGCCACACTAGCCCTGCAATTATCTGCACCAAACATGCGCAGTCCCACAAGTCATTGCTCTTCACAGCTAATTAAGCTAATCTCAACTGGAGGGGACCATCCAAAAACATAATGTGTCCAGGCGAATGATCTCAAAACCGTTTGGCCCAAATGGAAATGCCGCCGTTGTGAGCTTTACGTTCTTGAATGCAAACAAAATGGCGGCTGATGTAGAGGCTGCATTCACAAAGTCAGTGTTTAGGATTGACAACCGTACTTACAAACAGGTATGACTTTCGATTTGTCTTGTTCATAAAATAGCAATCAGAATTGAATTTGAATACTGTATTTATGAACGAATAAACTTTTATATTCCTACAATAGTCAACTAATTGTTTATGAGGCCAACTTCCCTAACAATTGACAACTGGAAATTTGAAAATGATAAATTATTTAATAAACTAGTCAAATACAAATACTGTCTATATGAACAAATAACTAAAGTGCAGAATTTAAGAAAAGGGATTTCAGGTTATTTGATGCTGGTTACTTCTGAAATATATGTTTATACATAATTATTTTTAATTGCATCAGTTTATTTTTGTACAAATTTTTAATTTCAAATCATTTTACACAGTTTTCATGTATTTTTCCTGCATGCACTGCAAGCCTCAAGTCTGTCAATATGATTGAAGCAACAAATGCTTCAATAAAAGGTTTCTTAAAGGGATCATCGGATGCAAAATTCACTTTTACATGTTGTTTGAACTTAAATTTAAAAAATGGCAGTGTGTGTACACAACCACCCTATAATGATAAAAATCCACCCAGTGTTTTTTTTTAAATCTCGATAAATCTAAAATCAAGCCGTTCTCAGATTCCTGTCAGTGTGACATCACACAGGGCAAGGCCCCTCCCACGATAGTTGATTTACACTAGCGTTTTATCACAGCTCCGCCCTGAGTGAGCTGTCATCGGTCCGGCATTGTTTCGACGCTGGAGTGGTTGTAGACGAGAATTGCTCCTAAGCGATTTATGTATTTTGTTGTTGGATGTAATAATGAACATAGCAGTCGTCATTTACTCCCGGCATCTGAGCCGCTGAAGACGCAGAGGATTACGTTTGTTTTTGAAGGGAATGCGCCCCCCCAAAAATTTTACTTTTTTTTTTAATTAATCGCGATTAATCCCACCTAACATTAAAGTTTTTAAATATACTTTTATTTTGCAATAATTTCACATGTATCTTCAAATTAATGTAGAAAAAACAAAGACAGTAAATTTTTTATATTTGTTTAATGGCATCTTTTTCATGACTGAAGGAGAGTATCACAGATACTATTCTCTATGAAATTGTTTTTTCCCCCCCTAATGTTTAACCATTGACTGTAGCCATTCAACATTACAGTACAATTGAGAGCTATCAATTTGAACATTTATTAGACTTTAAAAAATAACAACTTCTAATTTAAGTGACCTTAAAACTATCTTAATTTAGTAACATAAAGCCATTATAATAAATGTCATATTTAGCTACCTGTTCCCTTCAGCAACTAGAAAAATATACAGAAATTAAATATTGAAGTTATCAAACACTAAATTCTAAATTAAATAGTGTTTAGGATTGACAACCGTACTTACAAACAGGTATGACTTTCGATTTGTCTTGTTCATAAAATAGCAATCAGAATTGAATTTGAATACTGTATTTATGAACGAATAAACTTTTATATTCCTACAATAGTCAACTAATTGTTTATGAGGCCAACTTCCCTAACAATTGACAACTGGAAATTTGAAAATGATAAATTATTTAATAAACTAGTCAAATACAAATACTGTCTATATGAACAAATAACTAAAGTGCAGAATTTAAGAAAAGGGATTTCAGGTTATTTGATGCTGGTTACTTCTGAAATATATGTTTATACATAATTATTTTTAATTGCATCAGTTTATTTTTGTACAAATTTTTAATTTCAAATCATTTTACACAGTTTTCATGTATTTTTCCTGCATGCACTGCAAGCCTCAAGTCTGTCAATATGATTGAAGCAACAAATGCTTCAATAAAAGGTTTCTTAAAGGGATCATCGGATGCAAAATTCACTTTTACATGTTGTTTGAACTTAAATTTAAAAAATGGCAGTGTGTGTACACAACCACCCTATAATGATAAAAATCCACCCAGTGTTTTTTTTTAAATCTCGATAAATCTAAAATCAAGCCGTTCTCAGATTCCTGTCAGTGTGACATCACACAGGGCAAGGCCCCTCCCACGATAGTTGATTTACACTAGCGTTTTATCACAGCTCCGCCCTGAGTGAGCTGTCATCGGTCCGGCATTGTTTCGACGCTGGAGTGGTTGTAGACGAGAATTGCTCCTAAGCGATTTATGTATTTTGTTGTTGGATGTAATAATGAACATAGCAGTCGTCATTTACTCCCGGCATCTGAGCCGCTGAAGACGCAGAGGATTACGTTTGTTTTTGAAGGGAATGCGCCCCCCCAAAAATTTTACTTTTTTTTTTAATTAATCGCGATTAATCCCACCTAACATTAAAGTTTTTAAATATACTTTTATTTTGCAATAATTTCACATGTATCTTCAAATTAATGTAGAAAAAACAAAGACAGTAAATTTTTTATATTTGTTTAATGGCATCTTTTTCATGACTGAAGGAGAGTATCACAGATACTATTCTCTATGAAATTGTTTTTTCCCCCCCTAATGTTTAACCATTGACTGTAGCCATTCAACATTACAGTACAATTGAGAGCTATCAATTTGAACATTTATTAGACTTTAAAAAATAACAACTTCTAATTTAAGTGACCTTAAAACTATCTTAATTTAGTAACATAAAGCCATTATAATAAATGTCATATTTAGCTACCTGTTCCCTTCAGCAACTAGAAAAATATACAGAAATTAAATATTGAAGTTATCAAACACTAAATTCTAATAGCCAACTAATAATTATGAAAAAGCTGCTCTCAATGCACATGCTAACCTATATTATCTGATTTACCTGACAATTTCAGGCAGTCACTTTTGTTAATAACCAAACTGTTTGTGAACTCATGCATTTAGCACTTTGAACCAGGGCTGACAACCTTATTCTGCTGCTTTGTTAATAGAGAAAAGCATTGCTGAAAGAACGTCCTAGGGTTGTTTATGGCATTGCCGAATAAACGTGTTGAGCTGTCGCGTTAGGGCATTGTGTAGGTGTCGGCACATTAAATGGATCATTCTAAAGGTCTAACTTCATAGAAAATGCTGGAAAGATGCATTGCAGCGTATGTGGCCTTTGGTGAATGATAGTTATGGCTACATGAAAAGCTTTGAAGTATCACCTAGGAGCGAATGTCATTTTAGAGAGGGAGCAAAACAACTTTTTGATACTCTAAATCATAATCTACTTGAGAGATGGGGTCTATTTAAAAAAAAAAAAAGAGATGCCCTTCGCTCTTAAGAAGTTGAAAGAGCTGTCAAAAATAGTGTTTGTTGTATGCTCTTCGTTTTTGCAGAACTCATTTTCTGCCAAGGATTAAAAAGAGGGAGAAAACAATGCCGTCCTACCCCTGACCCCTTAAGCTGAATCCCTGACCTTTCCATCAGGACAATTTACCACGGAAGAAAAATAGAGGATTAAGTATTTGCACCTTCAGATTCGATCGATGGCGATTACAAGTGCCCATTTTGACCTCTCCGCAATTTCAGATTACATGTGAAAAGCCCAATTTAATTACAGGAAGTCAAGAACACACACATTTGCAAGAATGGAGCATTATTGGCCACGTAATTGCCAGACATGGGAAGTGAATTGTATTGAGGAGAGGTTAATGGTGGCAAAGCTTTTTTCCAAGCACAACATAGCAATTACAGGACGCCTTCAGAGCTTTTAACATCTCCACGCCATCTCATTTAACACAAAATAGAGGCGAGAGTGACGCTGGATTTCTTTGTTCTGTAGCTTTATCTTTTCATTTATTTCCTGAGGACGCAAGACTTAAACCATCTGTTCCTCAGATGAGAATTTGTTTGTAATATGGAGGCCTCCTGCTTCGAGCCGCTGTTTGAAATGTCACAAGACACGAGAAACTGTGAGAAAGGGAGAATGAGATGAAAGGAAAAACATCTTGGGCCTTATTGAAGGATCAAAATCACTCGTTTGTGGCCAGAAACTGGACACTCAGACACTCTTTTATTTCAACCAAAGAATATAATGAAATGTAATTTGACATTACATAAACATATAGTCATGCGTATTACATGCATAATATATTGCATGTATGCATGATATTCAGTCCTAAAAAAAGAAGAAGCTGGTATTATGTATCAGTGCATAATTTCAGAAAAAAGATTTCAGGTTATTTGACGCTGGCTGTGTCTTAAATATGTTTATAGATATATATATTTAATTGCATCAGTTTATTTTTGAATAGGTTTTTTATTTTGAATTATTTTACAAACTTTTTCATGTATTTTTCCTACATATGCTGCAAGCTTCAAGTCTGTCAGTACAATTGAAGCAACAAATGCTTCAATAAAAGATTTCTTAAGTTGTTTTGAACTGTACAAGCTTTACCGAGTTTGAATAGATTTTATGTTGTCGATGATGGATGGACATGCTATTATACTGAATGTGCATCCATTTAGTTTTATCCATTTTTGAATTCAGCTGTCCTGTCAGAGAAATTTAATTAAATTACAATTATATAAGTAACAAAGCAAAGACGACTGAATAATCAAGTTTTTAAATAAATGATGTGTAAAACAATGTAACTTTTAACTATGTAGAGTTTTGACTGTAGGAAAGGAGAAAACCAATAGCGCCATATTGTTGCAGCACTAGATTTGCAGATCCCATCTGTGGAAAGGTCTTCAAAACCAACTTGATTAATTTTCCTTTCCTTTCTTTTACTGAAAAAGATAATTAAGAAATATTTAATGTAGGATTTTAATTAGACAGAATCCTGAATGCTGCTCCACATTGAGCTTGAGGGGTGTTTTTGTGGACCCAATGATTGAAATGTTTTAATCACTGATAAAATAGATTGGATGTATTTTTTTTTTCTCCCAGGAATTCCCAGTGGCAGTTAAAATGAAAACCACCTTGATATTATTCAGAGTAAAGTAATTAGTAGAATGAAGATGAAGCCAAATGAACTCTTGATCAATACATTAACCGGCACCCCGCTCTCTCCACCCACCTCCCTCTTTTCAAAATCAAATTAATTATACGCACTCCTCTCAGTATCAAAACCCTCTGTCGCTTTGTGCCGGGGACATATGGGTATCAGAGTAATGCGTTACGGACAGCAGCACCTACACTTCCCGCGGTGTGATGCTTCTTTTTTATGCAGATTGGTGGTAGAGAGAAGCGAATCAGTGCAAATGATCTTGCTATCCAAGCCTGACAATGGAGAGGTCTCTAATGAACAGGCCAAGAGCAGACTGCTTCTTTTTTTTTTTTAAATGAGCGCTTACAAAGGCCATGGGTCTGATCAAATCCAAATATCTGGAACGGATAGTGTGGAGGGATGCCGCAGTAACTTTGATTGGAGGGAAGATGCTTAGCAATTTTACGACAGCCTGCTTTGCCCATCATGTTCCTTTTTACTTTTTTGTCTGTGTGAGCATATCATCTCACTGTAGAGTATAATGTTAGTTCTTGTGACTTTGCTTACTCTGAATTCGTCAATGCTATACAACAATTAAAAAAAGAAAGAAAAACAGACAAGACTCTGCAGTTCTGTTCTCTCTCTGTCTTGACGTTTAAATAGCCAGTCAGTGATAGTGTTTAACATAAAATGTTCACAGAGTGCTAGTAGTCACAGGACAACAGCTCGACACTCTCTCAGGCAGAGCTGCCATAAAGGAACAAACTGGTTTGCGCGATTGATCAGGACACGCGTGGCTAATGCAGAGGAGCTAGGCTGAGAAAACATAGGGATGACTTGTACAGACTTTGGCGCACTTTGCCTCTTTAGCATTTAGAGATAAAAAGTAGATTGAAAAGTGGTATGATTCAGCATAATCAATGTGGCAGCTGCACCCTCTCTTTTTATGCATTTAGTACCCATGTCAGATATGCATGTAGTGAAGAGGTTGGTTGTGATTTTAGGAATGCATTGATTATATTATAAGGGTGTTATAAGGGAGGAAGGAGAGAAAAGAAAAAAGGAAGTGAAAGGAAGAGGGAAAATGATAAATGTATGAGAAAACTAGATCTAAAGATCTTTGTAATAGGAAGATTCAGGTGAGGTTGACCGCTTCTCTAGAGCAGTAATGTTGAAATAGTTACACAGGAAGTATCCACCACACTTACACAAGGGCTATATCAGATGATTTAATAAAGTTGTTAATTCTTTTGGTGAGATGGACTTGTTTGTGGATGTGTCTGGTTCAAGGGCAAACCTGAGCGCCTCATTTGCATTCTTCTCTTTCTTTTGGGTCTCTCATGAATAAATCAGGGCGTTAAAACGGCTGCATTTACATCTCATTTTACACAAGCACAGTAGAGCAACTGGGTCGGACTGGTTTCACCCACACCATTAACATTGAGAAAAAATACTTGATATAACACCTAAATATAAAGGGGAACACTACATTCTGATTATAGTCAGAATAATGAAATAATTTTGAGAAGAGAAACCATTTAATGTCTTGCCAGCAGTGCTCTTCAGGTATTTACCAATATGGAAAAAAATTGTGTGCCTGCTGCACTTTTCAGTCAGGCTACGCTTTGGTCTGCTGCTCTCGATAGAAGCATGTGTATTGATGTAACATCCACAGCAAAATAAGCCTGACCATGTGATCATATGAGATATTTTGGCAGATGCTGTGTGCCTGGAGCTGTGGGGCTGAGGTGAGGAGCATCCAGCGGCGTCTCACAGTTCCGCAAGGCAGCACACTAATTGAGAAATTGCTCAGGGGTTGAGCGCAGGGGGCTTGCTGCACTGCGCTCCCTATCCGAATCAAGCCCCTGTAAGTGGGGCTGACATGGACCAATCACCATCTGGAGGTTCCTCCACTAAACCCCCACCACTTCCTGACTACCATGAAAGAATCTGCTGCAATCCTCCCCTTCTTTATCTCCATAAAAGGCTCATTACTAAGGTTGTGCAACAGAGGGTCTGAGGCCAAGCCTGTCCTCGCAAACTGCAGTGTAACTGTCGGCGAGCGGAGTTGACTGCCTTGTGGAGGTCCGTAGAGCTGCCAGTCATACGTACGCAAAGACGGCAAGGTGTTCCAGAGCGGGAGAGGGTAACACATACCTGTACAGAGCCTTAAAGCTAGCATTTCAGAGAAGGTCCAAGGTTTGAGTTGGTGCTGTGGTGCTTTGTTCTGTTTGGTTGTTAAACTTGCATGTGAGAGAGACAGCGTTTGATGTTCAAGTTGGTTTCTGAGAGGCATTGTGGTCTCTGCAAACTTATTACTGTAAAAAGGACTGATGCCTTCAGTCTAAAGGTGTAAGCATAGTGGACAGGTCTGGAGAGAGGGAACTTGCTTGGACCAGGGACCCACAAAGCTGTACTAAATAACTGGATGTTCAGAAAGTGCGAAGGCGAGGAGTGAGAACGCCTTAAACAATAAGTCTGAGATCTTAGCCTTCGATGTGCTTCTCAGTCAGACAGCTGGGATTTAAAAAATGAGCTTGCAGATTTACTGACTATGCCACTTGCACTTGAGGAGAAAACCGTAAACTGGAGGTGTAGGTTTTATGAGATTGCGATGCATACCAAATCGGGTTTACACCTAATGGCAAAGCACCAGCCAAAATAACTTTGAGCGTGCGTCTGATCCTACAACAACATTGGCTGTCTTTGTTACTCTGCACAATTCCCCATGAATAGTTTAAAAGCTACCAGGCCATGCAAGGCGATGCTTCAGAGAAGTAGGGTTTCTTTTTTTGGCCTCCCTCTCAGGGCAGGGAATCCGTTCCTCTCTTGTTTGCTGGACTGGGACTGTTGCTTTATCACAGGTAAAAGAGGAGTTGGTTTTGGAGGGATTGCACTAGGAGGTTGGAGAATGAGCCACAAGGTTTTCAAATGGCTGTGTTTTGAGCCAAGATGGCGGATGGCTTCCAAGCACACAACCCAGAAACAAAAGCCGATCGGTGTCTGCCAAAGCTCTGGGGAGCTTTGCAGAGGGGCTTGCATATCTCGGCGTGTCAAGCCACAAGGCTGGTTATCACACTTTCGCATGCCGGCAGAGAAGAGATGCCAGCCAAGGATGCAGTGGCACCACATCCCCGGCTACAGCTGTGCCAGGCAATGCTTCTTCTTGTAAAAGAACACTGAACTGAACTAATTTAAATTGATTATTAGAAAGACAGAAACACAACATACAGGCCTAATAAACTCTTCTAAAAGCACACATCTCTTGCTTGCTAACGCTCAGTCAGGCCTCCCTAAAATGATATACTTGATCTTCAAGATTTCCCCTGAACAGCAGATATAATACGTGACCGATATTCTCCAGCTGCACCTCCGCTTAATCTGTAAATCCGAATGGATCATGGACACAGTAGAAGCAGAGAAGAGCTCAAATGAGGTAATATATGCATGGAAATTACCTATGGCAATCCTCACAAAGAGGGGGCTGAGAAAGGTCAAATAGCCTCCAAACTGTGCTCAAGTTTAATTAAAAAGACAAAGAAGAGCGGTAAATTCCATACGCTCAGCCCAGATTACGGCTTCTCACTTAGGAGAGCCCAGGCCTGGGTTCTTTCGGGAAGCTCCCGGACCTCTTCCCAGACGGCCTTGCGCCATTTTCTCCGTTCCTTTGATGCCAATATAGAGCGTTTATTAAGGGCATAAAGGTTAATCTCTAAGGAGCAAGGATATCAAATGGTTGGGAGAGGAGGAAAAAGAAATCCACACAAATGTCTTTTGGAAAAAGTTAAGTCCAGGGTACAGGAGCAATCGTCCCATTCAGTCCAGTCAGCAGGTGCAGGATTTAATTCTGGCATTAAGCGATGGCTATAGTTTCTGAAAATGAATGTAACGACAAGAGCGCGGGGAAAAATGAAGCACCCATATGGTCGTAATGCCTGTGGAAGTGCTTTCGACAACGAGATGTATCACGACAACTATTTCAGGAAAGTCATCTCATCAGAAATGAAGCCCCATAAGGTAATAGTTTATTCAACCCTAATATAACCTTGTTCAACTGCTTCAGGGACTTAAATAGACTGGGTAAAATGAGCGTAAGAATGTATTTAGGTGCAAATGTACTCGTTCATCCTGTGGAAACTTTGTGTAAGAATCTTTTTCTTCTACATAACTACTGTAATAATTGATTGAGGCCTGTCATGAAAGCTGTGCTTTCTCTGTTTCTATTCTGTTCAAATCTTACAGAACTGTAGGCATATACAAAGAAAAAGCAGAAGAAATCAATACAGCTGAATGTGCAGGTACTGTAAGCAGCGGAAAAATGTTCCTCCAGCAGATCCATAACAGATAATATCACACTCAGCAGGTAGTTGTGTTTTAAGAGCATGTGTTCCTCAGTTAGCAAGGTGTTTTCCACGGCTGACCATTTTAGCTGTAACAGTCCTACATGGTATCACCTGCTACTGTGAATACGAAATAATGGCTTTCTGCAAACACAGTATTTCAAAGCCATTTGTCTAATGCTTTGTGATCATCCATCTTGTGCACGACTGTCCGGCCAATTTCACTCTTGGGACAAAGTAAACACGTTAATTTGGCTGGTGCAAGTTGAGATATACAGTAATACAACAACTCTAATAAAAAACTCCAGTGAAGCGAAACACATTAAAATAAAATCACATCTAGCGGAACAAAGCAATAAAACGAGGCACGTGGTGGACATTTAACTTCAGTGAAAGGGCTCGTGCTTTCGTGGTTTCGCATGGAAACGGTGGCAGTCCACAGCAATAAATCCACAGGGGTCCCTATTCCTGCTCTGGACCAAATCAAACTCATCTGAAGCCCCTGGGTGGCCCTTTCCGATCAGCAAGCTGGGTCAAAGTTGACATTTAATCTAGCATTGGCCTCATGGAGTCTGTCTACTTGTGGCACAGTTGAAGCCATCCAACATTTTGCTTCCCATAAATCCACAAAACAAATAGGACTTGAAAAACAGTTATCCCTCTCGGCTTATTGCAAGGTTCCCATACGCAGGCTCAAGAGTGCAGCAGTGCCTGGAAAAGGTAGGGCGGATTAGGTCTTTATAGTCCTCTCCCAGATTAGATGGAAATCATAACACAGACCAGTGCGCTGAACTCTGACCCCTACAAAACCAATTTCATTTGGAGAGATTGGAGTGATATAGCTGGATGTCTATGTGGTAGAGTGGAGAAAATTAAAGCAGGATTTGTAATGCATTCAAAGTGAGAGTGCAGGGGAGAGGAGGTAAGCACAAATAAATTGCTGTCACTTCCCTCCCACACACATCTTCGGCGCCCTGTTTCAGTTATAACATTCATTTTAATGGAAACTTGTTGGATTAGAGGTGGTGTAGGGAGATTGGAGGAACACTTATTTGGAATTGCTCTGACCACAACAATGCAGCTATGCAGTGAATGACAACATCCGCTATTTTAAAAAGAGTGAATTTCTGCAAAGACAAAAAAATCTGTGCAGAATTATATTATATATTGTTAGATGTTGTATAGACACAGTACATTTAAATTAATACATTTTAATTATTTGTTTTCCATGCAACAGAAGTGGATGATGTATTTTATGTTATTATTTTATATCCATAATAAATATAAATTATATTTTAGAATTATATATTGTATTATATTATATATTGTTACATGCTGTATAGACACATAGTACATTTTAATTAATAAATGTTAATTTATTACAGCAGAAGTGAATGATTTTTTTGGGTTATTTTACATTATAATAATTATAAATAAATGTAAAAAAAAAAAATTATAAATATAAATAAATATTTTTTATTATTATATGTGACCCTGAACCACAAAACCAGTCTTAAGTCGCTGGGGTA
>NW_015660878.1:524331-551346 GCF_001515625.1 Sinocyclocheilus rhinocerous | reverse complement strand
TTTTTGAAAGTTTACGCCACAGAATCAGGTGGGATGATGGGGGAGGTGTGCCTGGAGGTGGAGGTGGGAAGGAAGACATTCAAACGCTGTCTTTGCTCTGTCCTGTTCTAATAGATGGCTTCGTGCTCTGGCAAAAGGTATGCTTAACAGTGCCAGGTGGTGACATCTTAATTTTTCACGGCTGGAAACATGGTGGTGCCCTACTCCCCAATCGCTCCCATGCATTATTCCTGCCTTAAGCACTCATCCTCTGGGGAAGCAGGGAGGGGGGAGGGGGTATTGTTTTACAAGGCGCCCAGCTGCGGCCTAGTTGCCTTGCCCTGGGTTCTTTTCAAGGAGTTGTCGTGGGTGACCCTCTCTAGCTGACAGTTATTAATAATAACACACAGCGGGGAATAGTTCACCTTGTGGCGATGGAGTGGCCGCTGCTGTTTAGAGGCTCGCTGTGCATCCTCCAGGGGCATGAATCATACAGGACACTATGGGGAACAAATAAAACAAAGAGTGGGCAAGTGCGTAAAAAGACGTTGAAATTCTTACTTACTTTCTTGGGTCATTATTGTAGTTGTAGTAGATTTATGGTAGCTTGTGACTACGTTCTGTTATTTCTCACAAACTCCCAGGAGCCTACATAAGTGTTTGAAAAGTACATTTTAAATTTAAATATGCATTAATTTTTGAAAGTTTACGCCACAGAATCAGGTGGGATGATGGGGGAGGTGTGCCTGGAGGTGGAGGTGGGAAGGAAGACATTCAAACGCTGTCTTTGCTCTGTCCTGTTCTAATAGATGGCTTCGTGCTCTGGCAAAAGGTATGCTTAACAGTGCCAGGTGGTGACATCTTAATTTTTCACGGCTGGAAACATGGTGGTGCCCTACTCCCCAATCGCTCCCATGCATTATTCCTGCCTTAAGCACTCATCCTCTGGGGAAGCAGGGAGGGGGGAGGGGGTATTGTTTTACAAGGCGCCCAGCTGCGGCCTAGTTGCCTTGCCCTGGGTTCTTTTCAAGGAGTTGTCGTGGGTGACCCCCTCTGGCTGACAGTTATTAATAATAACGCGCAGCGGGGAATAGTTCACCTTGTGGCGATGGAGCGGCCACTGCTGTTTAGAGGCTCGCTGTGCATCCTCCAGGGGCATGAATCATACAGGACACTATGGGGAACAAATAAAACAAAGAGTGGGCAAGTGCGTAAAAAGACGTTGAAATTCTTACTTACTTTCTTGGGTCATTATTGTAGTTGTAGTAGATTTATGGTAGCTTGTGACTACGTTCTGTTATTTCTCACAAACTCCCAGGAGCCTACATAAGTGTTTGAAAAGTACATTTTAAATTTAAATATGCATTAATCTCGTCGTCGTTTGAAAGCATCCCAATTGTTAAAGCAAATAATAAAGGAATAGTTCACCAAAAAGGAATGACAGGAACTTTCATGCTTCAGATGGACGTAAAAGTTTTGTTTAATTGTAATTGCATGGAAAAAGGCAAATTGTACATTCTTCTAAATCTCTCCTCATTTTCCACAGATGAAAGAACATCATACAGGTTTTTGGGACCAAACAAACTTACTCTTGAGTGACAACAATAACCTGGCCTGCATGAAAACTAGTCATCACAAGGTTTCAATCGCAGTATCAAAGCTCAGCAGAAAGGAACAGAAGACGGTGAGGGGCTGTCTAATGAGACGAGGGGGATAAGGAGGTAAAGTGTCCAGAGCCGCAACACCATTAAAATCTTCACCAGGAAAAAGCCCTTTTGTACACGCTGAGTGCTCTGTTGTAACGAGTGCCGTTGAGACCGTGCGTTATCTGTGGCTGAGAGAAACGGCACACCCGCTGAATCCACACCTCAAGTGCCTGTGATCCCGCAACACAAAAGGCCACTCCTATTGGAGCACCTCTCTACAAGGATTTACTCTATAAGAATTTCTTTTGAAATCAGAGTTCATAAGGCCGCAAAGTCTTGTTGTCTGAAAATGATGGCGGGCTAAACCAAACTTTCCAGTAAGTACCGACAGAAGTCTGCAATGGTTTTGACATTAAAAGTTACAACACTTTGCTAATTTTTATTTTTAATTATTATGGATGTTGTGACCAGGCAAAGTACCTAAATTATACATTTTCCCTCAGACATTAATTCAAATTTTAATCAAAAATTTTGATGTTGATTTAAAAAGGTTCATGGAAATGTTATGCATCACCTTCCCACATAATGGAGAATTGTTTTCTTGACTAATTGGGCTGTCTAGCTTTTTCAAAGCCATCAACAGATGAACCGGAGATGGAAAAAAAATAATGCAAAAGCCACAATAAGACTTTAAAACAGGAATATACTATAAATATATAAAACAAAAATATGTGTTTCACGTCACAAAGGCATAATGACAAATGACAAAAAATACAAAGTCTTTCATTAGCTTTAAGAAAAAGCCATTCTTTTAACAGATAGACGAGGGGAAAACAATTACAGCACAGGTGCACCCACAGAAAACAGCTTTATGTAGGGTGCAGAGTGTTTTCAAAAGCCGACCTTGCAAACACGTCCCCCAGGGCCTAGAAATTTGTCAGCTAGAGATGGCACAGGCAACAAAAGTAACACGGGATGCTCATAAAGAGTCTTGATGTTTTAAAACCAAACAACATGCGTTTGAAGTGTTGTGTAGCATTTTAATCACACTGATGTTCAGTATCTCAACATGAATGGTAAATTGTTCTTCTGTCAACGGTTTTGTTTTATGTGTGTCATTAAAGGATTTTATATTAATGCAGATCTTTATTCAAAGAGCCTATTTCACCTTTGTTTCTTTTTTTGCTGTAGATGAGAAACGATCTTCATGCGGATTGGATTTCAAAACAACATTTAATATATTATCTGGAAGAAAAAAAAATGACTTTGCTGAACTATGCTAAAATGTGTAGTTAGCTCATTCCAAGCAGTTGTCACTACTTCGCCATCTCAATTTTTAGGTAGGCCTAAATAAACATTAACATTACCTCAAGGACGACAAGCCATTTCAGTATATTCATTTATCATACTTTGAAACATGTCATAGCTTTTCAAACATCCTCTAAATGTAAATTAAAGCTAACCTTTTGAAAAAGTAGCTATTGAAAAGTAGCTCATTCTAAACTTTAGTTTAGACGTATAGTATAGTATAGTGACGAATAGTGGACTTCAACTAGATATTTCTTTAAAAAAAAAAAAACTTTTTTTTTAACCGTGACCTGTTCAAACTAACTGATTCACTAAAATAAATCAGATTTTTTTTCCCAGCACTATAAATCATTGAAACAAACTGATTCATATCAACGTTGGTATGAGACAGAAGACAGGCCGCTAGTTTGTGTGCATTACAAAAACTAGCAATGTACCATTTAACCTACATAGCTTCTTATGTAAAAGTTACTAAAAAAGCTTCAGTATTCTGTCAAGTCCTAAACTACTGTCAAAATAGTTACTTCCCAACACTGATTCTGGCTGTAGAAACACAAAATGAAATGTTAGCAATGCTCTGTTTTAGCGTTCCGTGTTTGCTGTAACCAAAATCCTGCTTAATGCCCTTCAGAGACAGAGAGCACTGCACTGTTTGTGAACATCTGCACTGGTCATTAGAGCAAGAGATGGCCTCAATCTTTCAGCTAGCTTCAAAATGACTGAGGAAAACACAAGACAAAGTACACCAGGCTGCACAGTGCTAGTCCCGCCGGAGAGACCAGCCTAACCTTTAGCTGACAACACGGCAGCAACTTTGTTACTTTAGTGTCACGTCAGCTTACAAGAAATGCGTTTATATTTGAGAATAATTGCTCTTATCAGCTGAGGGCGAAAACTAGAGCACTGGAGAACTAGAGTACTTCCGAACTAAGAAGTTATGCATTTCTGACCTTTTCCAGATTACAAGGAGAGTGTTAGCTTAGGTTAGCTGAGGTAAAAAAAAAAAAGAAAAAAGAGCATTGCACACCTGCACAGCACCCAAAACATAGATTAAACTAAAATAGCTGATTGGACACAGTTTGTGTTGAAGTCCACATACTGCGATTTTTCTAATAATTTGTCTCTGTCTTCTTAGGTGGTGACTTTATGGACTTCTCCGCGGCACAGACCCAAGTATGTAGCTTCTCATGTTTTCAAGGGCGATAGTAGGCAAACTTCACTTTGCATGGTGGCGAAGAGCAGCGATTGCATCCGAAGTATGCAATTTTTTTCTTTTATAGTGTGTAAGCCACCTGCAGTTTTTAATACAGCTACTTTATCTTAACACCATCCTTTCGTTCAAAATGTGCATCCTGAAATCATCATTTCATCAAGCAACTAGGTAATTATAACTTTATCTGTAAGTGTGCGACCGAAATGAATCACAAAACCAATTCCGTTGAGCTCAATTTGTCAAAGTTCCTGACTTCAAAGATTACTCACATTTTATTGACCTACAGATAAACATATGGCACATCCATAAATGCATACAATCTACGGCGTGACTCCAGATGCAAATACTGTATGAAAAAGTGAAAGATAAATTTTTATGGTTCATTTCCATAAGTTTACACAGCACAAGGTAGATGGGTACCACAAAGTGGTTCCTGAATGAGGGCCGAAAGGGGGGAAAAATACAAGTTATTACAACCAAACCATGCTTTACATGTTGGTTATCTTTCACCGATAGCCAGCTTTCCATAACGGTAATAAATCCAGTCATGTTGACTGCTCTGTGAGTTTGCTTGCATTTACAATCTTAGTAAAACCACTGTAGAGGAAAATTGAAGTTGGATTAAAAAAAAATGAATGAATAGATAGATAAATAAATAAGTGGTCACCCTGTGCTGTCTTTAAAATGGATGCCTGAAATTTACAGTTTTCCATTAACTGATGCCTAACAGCTTCCCTCTCCCTGCTTGCATCCTGGGCTTTCCTGTCTGTAACTACTTTCTGACAGGGTTTATTTTTGCCCGTTTCTCAACTTAAATGTGTCCGTTGCTTTTTTGTCTGCTGCTTTTAACTTTATCTCTCCCCGCTATGAAATGTAACCGCATCGGCATAAACATTGGCACGCCGGTTATTACCTTTATCATCAATAGAGATGTCTGCACGGTATCAAAAGAATCATTTGTTGTTGATGTGACGGGCCAATACCATTTACCCATACTTTGAGAGCAATACGAGCATCGTGCTTTCCATCAATAATTACCTTCTCGATGCTTTGAATATGAATCGAATGATATCCTTTCCCCAGACCAAAACGATTTCTGCCTCTCCCTTCGACTACAAAAACCCCACATCATATTTGATAATATGTACTAAGGGAGACAGGTCTGGGAAGGCATAAATCTTTTTTTCCCCCCTTATTTAATTTGTTTTTGTGTGTGTTGCGATAGGGATTATTATTTCTCAGCTGGTGGGATCACATCGCTCATGGTTGTAGACCCCTGAAGAATTCTATTAACCCTGGTTATGTCTGCCTTAATAACATGCCACACTGCTAAACAGGACTGGATTGATTCTGTGCGGATGTGGGGATGGGGAATCTTGTATAATAAATCCAAGCATAATTTACTCGGAATAAGAACGGGCGAAATAGAACACAGAACAAAGAGGAAGGGATTAAGTCTATCTCTTATCTCGCCGGCACTAACTTAAGAAAATAAATAAGGAAACGATCCAATCGAGAGGAGTGCGTCGGAGCGCTTTGTAGGATTGCCGATTGATTGGCTCGTCAATGGAGGCTGCTTTTCTTTTGTTGTGTTGCAGATGTGATTTGAGGAACCGGGACCGTGCCACGCTCGCCCCTAATTTGCTGCTGGCGAGGAGACGTTGAGCTGGAGGCACGGGAAGACCGCTCATGTGATGGCTAGAATCGAATCAATTCAGTCACCTTGAACTTTGAAGATGAAAGAATCACATGGGCACAGTTGGCCTCTCTCTTCCCTCACTAGCAGTTATAAAATTCTTAAAAGAGACATAACAGAACATACACATGCACAAGAACCTTATCAGTCGCATCTGGTACAAACCATCACCGTACCACGAAGACGGATCTACACGTCTCCTAATGACACGTCTGGTGCCATCTATCTCGTCGCCGCTGTTGTTTGAGGCACAAATTTGTAAGCGTCGTCGCGAATGAAGATGCAGTTTAGCAGGGCACAGTCAATGAGGCATACTGCGAGATGGTAATCTCAGCCTGCCTCTGGCCCTCTGGCGATGCTTTACAGTCGCGTTTCCCCAAAGCCTGCTTGTGTACCGCGCCTAATGGAGACTCTCTCATCGCCCATGCCAAAATTAAATGAACTGTGCCATTTCAAAGCGCCTCCTGCCTACTGTAGCTTCTAGCACGCTCGCAAAGCCGTGACTCCCTGGAGCGTCCCGTTGAGCATTTATATCATTTCATATACATACGTTGCACACATGTGTACGTGGGTTTATTAACGCGACTGTGTAACTACTAGGTAGAGACACTAGACAAAAAGTTGCATGATACATTTTATGATATAATTATATTTCATTTTTGAAAATATCGTAACAATGCTAACTATTGATTTCAATGCATTAATCCTTAAAGTTTATGGAGATTCAGAGAATATCCTAGTCATATGATCGTCTTGTGTTTAAGTTTGTGCACTAGTGACGTCATATGCGTGGTGTAAACAAGCAGTAGTGATGCCAATGTAAGACGAAAAATAGATAACATTATTTAAAATTATATATTGGTAATTATTCTTATATTTCATATAACATATTAATATTTATTTATTATTATTTAAGTAGATATTAAATATGATTTACAATAATGAAAAAAAACTATATATTTGTTGATTGCGTTTAGCCAATCAAAGGTTAAATACCACAAACCTCTTCAGGCAGTCCATGAAAAACAAGCTCTAATTTTTTTAGATTTCAATTTGATAGTCATTAAGTCTGGAGGATGCTTTTTGCAGAATATCATCCTTTGCTGGTTGCTGAGAAGTTTTAGTGATGCCAGGAAGAGCCAGATATATGCATGTAGAATGTGTCTTTATTTTCTGGCTTTAAATTGTAACAAAGGTTGATTGCATATCATGCTTTTCTCCATATCATGCAATCCTACAAGAAAGCAGCTTAAGCACTCTTTCCTTTTTACTCATTAAGAGAAAACAAGAATATTCTTGACAGATGACAGATATTGGAGTCTATATTTGTCCGTATGCCAAAAATCCATACTTGCAGACTTGTTGCTTTAAAACTGATGCATGCTGGGCACACAGATAGAAAAGCGAGAAATTGAGAGGTTGGGTTTCTAAGGAAACCCTTCCATCAGTGGACAAAGGTAAGCTGATTGAACAAGAACCAGGGTGGTCTCTTGCTAAACAATGCCCCTCTATCAAGCCTCAGTGTGTTGATTGGATCCAACAAGTGAATCCATTGAAAACTCACAGAAATGGCAGCAGTTTATAGGCTCATAAAGATCCCCTTTGAGCTCCTTTTCTATTATGAAGAGCAAAGGATATCTAACAGCATGGGAGAACTCTGGGCGTTAAGGGCAGCCATTAAAGCCAGTGTTAACAGCAATATGGCTTTTTGTGGCACTTGCTTTGTTTGGTATTTGATGCAAGGCCCTTAGAGAGTTCTCTTTTGAATGTGGTACAGATTCAGCTGTTTTCAGTGACATCTTTTAACTTGCAATCTGTAGTGTCTAGAGTGCGTATTACGACACAAATAAGTTTTTCCTCTTACCGTAGGTAGTCCCTCCGACAGAGGATGAGGTTGGCTTTGGTGTACAGCGTGGAGCCCACCTCGCCGAGTCGGCAGTCGCAGCAGGCACACTTGAGGCAGTCTTCGTGCCAGTACTTGTCCAAGGCCTTCAGAAGGTAGCGGTCCTTGATTTTCCGGTTGCAGCCGGCACAGCCCTTTGGCTTGGTGTCCGGCTGGACGGAGAGCATTTGTATACCTGCGAAGACAGGCGACAAGGGGCAACACGAGGGTGAGAACATGGTTCCTGGTGACTTTTGACAGTCAGTCATGTGCTGTGTTTTTCAGTCAAGAGATGAACACACACTTTTTGGTCAACAATAACAAGAAGCCAATGTAGCTAACATCCTCCTCTTCCCCCCGCTTTAGGGGAGGGGCCCAAGCTTGCCCCCAGAGCAGGCATTGTGTAGCCCTTTACAGGGCGTGAAAGGGCTTTGTTGGGTAGAGAGGGAACAATGTGGTCTCATGCTGAAGGCTTGTAATTAGTATTCTCCTTCCATACAGAGGAGAGTAAGCTGTACCCGCTCCCCCCTACGCCATCGCTCCGGCCCCTCTTTTTTTGTCCCGGCCCAAAAAAGTTTTTGTCCTACATTTTTACAAGTACGTCTGATTCTGCCCAGTTGTCCTGCCACTGAGACAGTCCCCATTTCTCACCTTGTGCAGGAGAAGCTGTCAGAGCCATAGATTCCACCTAATGTATATGCTGCTCTTGGAGGGGGGTGAGAGCGCAAGCAGTGAGAAATTGCGAACTTTGAGTGAGAGGGTCACCGAGAGATTTCTCAGCTGTGGTAAATTGAGTGTCTGTCTGAATTGAGGACCTCCCTTGGGATAGTTATAATGCGCTCGTCGCCGCGATGCGTTGTCCAGGCAATCTCGCTGAAATACATTCATAGAGGAATATGAGATTAAAAAGCCTTGTTTGGACTGCATGAATCTGTCTTGACAAGAAAAGTTTGTGAAACATTTGGTATAATATTTAGGAAATTTGTGGCAAAATTCTGACATTATTACTCACCCTTATGTCATTAGAAACTTGTTTCATTGTATTAATAAAATAAAATGCAATGAAATTTAATTTTAATTGAGACTTTTGCGTTCTACAGAAGAAAGAAATTCATACATGTATCGGAACAACATGAGGGTGAGCAAATGATGTTGGAATTTATTTTTGGGTGTGCTATCCCTTTAAATAGACATGCATGTCAACACATTTGGAGACCATTAAGACTCTGCCCTACCTAACAGATACAGAGAGTTTGCCACTTTCTTTTTTTTAACATGTGGCCTTGACGATAATTACTTTCAAAAATGATTTGCCAAAAGCGTGGCAGTTGGCCCTCACAGAAAATAAACAAGACAGTGCACCAATTAGTAAGACTGAGGACAGGTGTGAAATTGTTTCAATTCAACTGAGCATTACAATGCAGGGAAAGGAACAGCAGGTAGCCGATCCCTCTAGGGTCATAATTATAGCCTAGAGCAAATATCTGATGCAGTACCATAGGCTTAGACTGTGAACAACTTCTTTCTGCTGTAGGACCATGCTCGTTAAGATGTAGGAGCATTCAATGAAAACGAGGCGAGGGATAATGATGATTCCTTCGACCTCGCTGGCGTTTTTATGATGCTTTATTTTGAGTTTATTCAAAAGAGTGAGCTTGATGAGGGGAAAACAGCAAGGAAGCACATCAGACAGGTAGCACCGCCGCACTGTTTGTCCCATTGTGTTTAATCTGTTGATCTTTTAATTGGCTGGATTGGATTGTAAGAGCAGCACACGGCTGATTTCCTCTGCTATGCGTTCTTGTTCTGTCCCACTCATCCGCACCGTCCCAGCTTGCCTGGTTAACACAACAAAGTCACCGCCTCTCATTACCAAGCCAAAGAAGTTAGAGTTTCGACTCCCCTCACCCTCGGTCCGCAATCATGGTTAGTCCTAAATGAATCGATTGTGGCACAAACTAACTAGCCCTTCTATTCACAGGCTTGGATTCCCAAATCTGTTTTTTTTTCTAATGGGAGTGTGGGTTAATGCCCTCATCGATTTTCCTATATCAAACGGTGAACAAAAGATTAATCTAACACACTGAAATGGGGCTTGGGTAGCCATTTTAACAAATACAGAAACCGAGTGATTTTGATAACGATTTTCTACTGATGTAGAACACTCTATTGAACAACTGTTCTTTGAAGCACGACCACTTTAGTCCGATTCCTGAACGCATGACTCTTAACTGGCTCTTTTTAGTCTTTCAAAATTATACAGCAAGACCAGTGTAGTTCGATTGGATAAAGAATGACTCTTATGAGCCGGTTCTTTTAGTGAATCAAAAACATACAGCGCTATAGCCCGAATCCCGAGCCAATGACTCTTATGAATCGGCTCTTTTTAGTGAATCAAATACATGCAGCCTGAACAGTGTAACACGAGTCCTGAACTAATGACTCTTTTGAACCGGTTCTTTTTAGCGATTCAAACATACTTTTGTACCAGTCGGAGCTGTTACTGAATTAATCTGACACTTGATTGAACCGCAAAATGACATTTGTCATATTCGACTCTAAATGAACCAAGAACTGTCACTGTGTTATGTTGTACTTAACTGACTGAATGGCACGAGTTGAGCACTTTAAGATACACATTATGAGTCAGTAGGCACATTTTATTAAATAAATTAATGCTTAATGAATTAGGTCACCACATTTTTGTTTAACATTTTCACTTATATAAAATGGGACCAATTATCAGACTGCATCTAAGCCGCCTCTGAAAAGTCTACGACAAGTCATTACGTCAATCTAAACACATCTTTTGGAAGAACTGAATTAAATGTATGTCTTATTTGTCATATTGGTGCTGATGAAATCTGAAATTATCTCATGGTTTGCAAACAGATTGCTGAGAGCAGTAAATGCAACACGAATCGCAGTTTCTCCCGAAATATTTCCTCCTCAAGAGTAGCCTACTAAAAGAATAATTAATGGAACCGTTACAGAACCGAAATCATTACGCGCAATCGAATTCGCAACCAAAATCGTTAAATTCTCATCCCTACAGGCCTGGGACATTGGTGTCTTTTTTTGTCTTTCCTCGCTCACTCAGATCTTTCATTATGTCCCGTTCGCATAGTGATACGATGCTCTTTGTGCGCTTCACTGTTCGCAGATACTGATGGAGAAATTTCAGGCGAGACTTGGCAAACACCGGGCGCAAAGTACCAATTTGATTTCACATCACAGCTGCGCGAGCCGGAGATGCTGACATTTCACCCTCTTATCAGTTTAATTACTGTTGCCATGGCAGCCTAGCGCACTGAAAAGGCCAGTAAGAATTGCAGCTTGCAAAACGACAAAATGAAACCGTCAACGCGCTAGAAACGGTGATACGCAACGGCACATCATATTAAACGCTATTCACAATTGTCTAAGCAAACCACGAAAATTCGCACGGGGAAATGAGGAAAATGCGTCGCTTCGGCAAAATGCAGCTGTATGAGGTTAGGCAAAACAGCCCGCGGTATGCATAGAAACATCCCAAGTACCCATCCACACATTTAAACATTTCACACTCGCGTTGATAGGATGCAAAACGCAGCTCTTACCGAAACTTTTCTCCCTTTTCTGCATTGGTTGACCCGCTTCGGCTCCCAGAAACACCATGCAACGAGACGAGGCTGGAGCCAAAGACGCGCGTAAAGTCAGCAGCTGCTGTATGCGCGCGAGGGTGCTTCGCTTTTGTTACAAGTAACAATCCACCTCGCTCCGGCAGAAAAGAGTGAAAACGACGAAAACACCAATCAACAAAACACGGGAGGGAGGAAGAAAGAAAGATAGATCGAGCCGCTATCGCTCAGCGCCACACGCTGTTAAGACTCCGTTTGTCACAACAGTGCTCGTCTATGAAATTAGATCGACCAGCAGCCGTGGCGAGGCAAGTGGCGGCGAACAAATGACAGCGGATGACAAAGGCATATGCTTTACCCCTTCGCGCTCGCCGTAATCTTATAATCCTATCGTGCCTCTCGCTATTCGCCTATTTCAGTGCGCGTACAGTAAAAGGCACCAAGTTGGGTGTATACAAAAGACAACATACAGGAACTCGCACATACTAAAACGAAATCCCATTTTGTCAAACATTTACGAAGTGATGCATGCCATATTTATAGAATATAAACACGAATGCTATATTACCAACACATTCTACAATCTCTTTCAAGCTTTAAAAACTGCTCTTAATTGCTTGTTTTTGAATGCACAAACTTTAATGCAAATAAAGTGTGTATATTATCATAAATACACATCCACTATTTGCAATGTTGTTTAAGTGCACTCTTATTGTGTTAATAGCTGTCTAGCTATTGTTTGTAATTTATATCAGTCGTTATTTACTGCCGTGCACACAGCTTGGGTGTTTATAATGCGTTGCAATGTAGTTTCCTAAAGAAACATCGTTTCGTTTTTGTCCATTGCTGTGCAGAAATGACAACCTGACTTTGCATGATCAGTTTATCTGAAATAATTTGAATCACATGCACAAATTATGCGTCTACGTAAGGCATGCAAGACTGAATGTTGTATTAACCATCAAAGACTACTAAAAGCATCCTCGGTTGGTTAAGCAATTAGTTTCGCAGTGCATTTAGGACCAAACGAATTAGAGCAAATCCGTTCGGAAAAGACAAAGCACAACTCACCTTCTTGACCAAGTTATGCAGAAGGTTAACTTAGGATAGAGCACCGACTCCAACTCAATATTCCTCGGAGCAAAAGTTCACGAATCTGACATTGCACCGCGGATAAGAGTGATCTTCAGGCTGAAAATAATGAGGTCCACATGGATCATCTACGAGTAGTAGTTCGCACCAAAAGCTACAGGTGTTCTCGTCATGTATTGAGTACTCTGAGAAAGCTCACAACAACTTGCCCATCAGTGAGTGAGGAACGAGGAATAGTGAAGCCTAGCTTTATTATCTTCAAACCCAATCCCTCACCAGTGAGACATTACACGAGGAGGAAAAGGTCATTCGGTTATTACCGACAGTCGGAGTAACGGAGCGCGCGCTCGCTAACACAAACTTAATGCTCACCTCTCTGAGACGCGCGCGCAAACATGCTATGAGCTCTGTACTACAGGTTTAGACTCGCTCTCTCTCTCTTTGTTTTAGCAGCTAGGTAACAATTTCGTGGTGCTACTTAGTGTTTTATAGCAGAACCGGTCTGATTCATAAAACGCACACAGTTATGTATATGCATGCATATGTCTGTCATTTTGGCGACAGGTGTTTGTGCACTTGCATCTGTTTGAATCGTAATTATACTAGTACTTCTGAATTCAGGCAAATACACTCTGAAAAAATACAGATTCAAATTAGAACAAAAAAGGCTTTCACACCCTGATGCCTTATATAAGAACCTTAAGTTTCACAAATAACTTTATCTTAAAGACATCTTTATAATGAGGCTTTAACAGAGCCAGAAGCCAGTATGCTGATATGGAGAACATATAATTTAATAAAAAAAAAAAAACGTTTTAATCTCTCAAAAAAAGCATGTAAATAACTTAAGAATCCTATATAACAAAAATGGTACTTGAAAATGAGCATAAAAACAAACAAACTTTAATATCTCAAAAAAAGCATATAAATAACTTAAGAATCCCATATAACAAAAATGGTACTTGAAAATGACAAAAAGGTTCTTTGCTGATCATAAGGTGCGCAATAAATCACTAAGGAACATTTCATTTTTAGAGTGTAAGAAAATGCGGACTGCATTACAGTACTGTATATGCACTTGATTAAGTACAGCACCTGTGAGCACATCAGGTGCAGATTAGTTTTTAAATCCAGGAATATTTTGGTCTCATATTAAATCAACACACCTAATTCATTCAGTATTTAAGTGATTAATTTAGTAGTACTTCATAGACTATGTTGGTTCAGAGCAGCTTTAATTGATTTAGAATCATTGATATCATCTAAAACTGTTTGCTATAAATTTGGCTCAAGCAGCAAATCATAAATGTGTCTCTTTTTAACTCATATTACACTGGGATATCATTTAGCATTAACTATATTGTTAGTCTCTTAAAAAAACAAGTGTAGATGTAAGATAAACTCACCAAGTAGTGTACTTTACACACACACATTACGCACTATTTTGTGTTATACCTAAATCTTTCCAGGTAACCCCTGAAACCTTAAGTGCCCTCGGTGTCCGTGTACTTCTAGTTGGGAATCACAAAAAGTGGAAACATAACAATAAAGAGAAGAGCTGTAAAAAGCATGTCTTGCCAACTGTGTCATCTGTAATCACACATTTAAAAATACCCTTTTTAAGTTAAAAAAAAGATTTTTGCATAAACCTACAGTATCTAGCACTAGTGTGTGATCTCTTGTCTGAAAGCATTTGTCTTCAGTCGTTTAGGCCTAAATTAAGTCGTATTACCCCAGGACACACAATGATCATTTTCCATTATTGATCATAAACTTTCACGCTTCTTGTATGTGATCACTGTGCACCTGCAAAATTAAAGTCCATGAATAGAAAGACAAAACTCTGCATGTTTGTGTGCGAGAGAGTAATACATTTCACTGTTTTCACAGTTTTTTTCCCCCAGTCTGTGTTTCTAAAGCTATTCCTCGCCCATTGGTTACACCTGTTCACTCTAATTAGCACTGCTTGATACCCATGTTGCCGAGGTAGGATGAATCACAGGCCTTCAGTGCCACCTACTCTCCCTCCCCACACACATACACACACAGTGAGAGAGAAAAAGAAACATAATCACACACTCACTGTAGAGTTTATTTTCTGTCATGGCCCAAAAGTAGTCATTTATCGTCAGCCCTGTTTGGAAGTGACTAAACCGAGAATGTGGAGACGGAGAACTGATGGTAACAGAGTTGCGTAGTGGTAAGATTGTGGCCCCATGCCAATCACTCTCTGCCTAAAATACAGCAGTAATGAGATGGGTCATAAAATGCTCCTAGCTTCCATTATGAGTGATGAGATGCATTAAAGCTGACAGGGTATTACCTGCCAGTAATTAGGTTTTGTCATGGATTGAATTATTTCAAAGCGGGCTATCTTGGTAATCATGCAATTTGCGGGGGAGACGCTTTAAGCTAAGTAAAAGGGAGCGGGAAAGAGAGAGAGAGTAGGGGACGCTGTAACCCCTTCTTCTTTCTCTATCCTCCCGCCACCACTTCATCTCGCGCATTATCACGTCAATTATTCACCGAAGATATCTGAATTATTGGGGGTGATGAGCTGAGAGTGCCATCACCAGACTGTGCCAAGCGAGGTGAACGCAGCAGTCCGTCACGTTACGTGACGCTCGCACGAAACAGTCCAGCGCGCAGTCTTGGCGAACAGACGTCGTTAAAATGAAGAGCTGCTTATTATTTCGCCTCACTCTCTCTCGCTCTCTCGCTCTTGCTCACCCCCATCTCTCTCTCTCTCTCTCTCTCTCTCTCTTTTACACACAGACTTGCGATGTAACGTCAGCAAAGAGAGGGATATCCGACAGACGACCACCCCACTTCATCCGAGGAATGCAGGTTCGTTTTTGTGGTAGAAATGAAAGCGGAGTTTAATTACCGGGCTTCACAAGGGGAGAAATCTTTTTTCGTGGAGGATTGGAGTAAAAAAAAGATATTTCCTGTTACTCTTACCCTGGTTTAAGCCTCCTTTGAGCATCTCCAGCGACCATTCATTTCACGGAAGCTTCAACTTAATCCCAGTTTTAAACCGCTGCTAGTAACATACAGAGAATATAATGCTTTCGCGCACCCACCACAGTCACTCACATTGTAACAGACGCAACCGACTCTTCGCTTCCTTATTTAGGAGAGAAACCGTCAAAGTAGTTGGCAATTATCCCTACATCCTTTATCCTAACAACCTTAATTAGAACAAAAGACATTCACCAATTAGTTCCGGTTTAGGGTCAAATTAAAACACTGCACGAACAATTGTTTCCAAGCTTCTTAATGAGGCTGCAGATCAGAATATGTTTGAGGAGGAAAAAAAGATCTGATTGAAAGATACTGTACCGAGGAAAAGTTGCCGATTAAGACGAGATGGTAGCTCAAATATAGCCGGTTCCCTTGTCAAGTTCCAGGCGAGCGGGTTAAAAACATGCAGCCCACCTCGGTGCAACTCCTCCTCGCTCCCGCTTTAAAAAGATTCCCCTCCTTCTCCCCACGACGGCTGTTCCTTCGCTCGCAGTCTCGTTCCCTCTCTGGCAGCAAAGCAAAACAGACCTGAGCCGGCCCGCACGTCTCCTCGCCTATTTAAGCACCTTCACCAGGTCCCTAGTTAGCAGCACACTCCAGCTCATCCAAGAAGCTGACAAGCACCGTTAGGGAAGGCAGCGCATGTTGCTCTAATGGACCTCATTAAGTTCTACTTACAGATGTTCTCTTAACATAATTGATCTGCAGCGAGTTGAGAGGACGGCAACCTATTCCCTAGCCCCCAATTATGGCCCAGTAATTAGATCCCCAACCTCCAGTTCTCCACATTCACCCTTCTAACATTCCGAAATATCAAAGTATCTCTTTCTCTCAAAGCAAACCCTCCTGCCTCCCCCACCACCTAACCTTCGTGTCTCCACCTCCTTTGCTCCCTCCCCTCCCTAAGACTCCATTCCTCTGACAGTATTGACAGTCAGATCTGCTAACCTTTGTAGTGAAGCCAGACTTAGTAGTGCACTCACTCCAATTGACAGAGCTCAGTCTAGCTTTTTTCCCCTCTCGTTTTTTGCGCTCGCTCTCTCTGGTTCTCCTTTTCTCTCCCTGCTGAAATACCCAGGGAAAGAGTGAAGGATGGAGCGTGAGACACATATGGAGGGGGAGACGGATGGATAAAAACAAGTTTGCTCTTTTTGATAAAAGGTTGTAATGATAATATCTGTCAGGGGAGGATCTCTTTTTTTGCACAATGCCTTTTTATCTTTAATAACTCCTCTGATGGTGAACGTAAGTGCAGGAGAGAGAGGCAGGTGGTGGTGTGAACGGTGAGCAGAGATGGCGCAGCGGTTATAATGCCAATCAGAACCACTCCCTCCACCCGCTTAATTATCCGCCGTGCTAAAACACAGAGCACTTTAGGGAAATGTGAATGTCACGCTTACGCACTTAAAAGACGAGACGGTTTCGTCACACAGGGAGAAGAGGAAGCCGGGGTGGGTGCGTTTGGTGCCAATCATTGGCGTAAATTTTTCTAGATCATGCACAGTTTGTGGTGTAAACGTGACATGAACGTGTAGGCAGCGGAGCTTTGTGAGAGCAAAACATGGCAATATGTGATTTTTCTTTTCAAGTCTTACAGGTGTTCGATTAAAGTTCAAAAGGGTCCAGTTGGTAAATTTCCTTCCTTAACTTGCACTGTTTCACTGATGACGACGATCATCGTGTCAGGACCAACTTGACTTGACTTGACTTGTTTCAAGAGCTTATATAATGTATAAGCAATGTGCGTTTTATTTCATGAATGATTCTATGTGTTCATTGATAATTGATAGTATTCATTGTGATTTTAGCCTTGAAGTGCAGTCACATTAGTGGAATTTCTGCAAAATTTTGTGGACAAGGTAAGTCTATTGTCAGTAGTAGTTACTCAGAGGACACTTCCAAACTAGATAACTTTATATTGGTAAACACAGCAAATTTGCATGTTAAAAGTTCAACAAACAGTAACACAATCAAACAAAAAAATTCCCTCACTGACGCAGATAGCCAAGTGGGCAGTGTGCCATCATATAGCACAGTTTTGCTTCGGGTGTCCCGAGTTTGAGTCCCAACTCACGTACCTTTTCCGATCCCATCTCCCTCTCTCTCCGACTCGCTTCCTGTCAGATTTCCACTGTCCTATCAAGAACAATGCAAAAATACCAAAAATATATATAATTAAATAAATAAATACATAAATAAAACATTCCCTTGTGTGAATCTCCCAATCGCATGGATTCAAATTGAGATGACTGCATTTCACCTGCAGAATTGCGCCGTACAAAGGTAAATGAGACCACACCTTTAGAGGGGCTTGGAACCTTTTGGGTGATACTGGGGTCATGGTCTCATATTGCTGGACTAACAATATTTTTTATGGACCAATTAAAATTTTTACTGTGAGAGTATGTGTATAATGAAAGGGCCATAGTAGTTGCATTTTATTTTGTGTGTGTCAGTGAGCAGGCCACAGACGAGTGATAGACAAATTTCAAATTTACAAGTGTGAAACATTGCTTTACTTGGGGTTAAATGCTTGGTTTAAAAAGACATTAACCTGGGGTTAAGCACATTGTGACAAGCATATGTAATTATATTCAAGAGAAATCATTTTAATCAGATAGAACCAATCAAGTTTTTTTTTTAAGATGTATTGTCTGCAGTCATCATATAGCATGTGTTAGTGTCCAGATTCTTTGCCATGTGGCGTTTTATATCCTTCTTTTACTGGTTGTTGCCCCATTGAGATTCATGAATGCACCTTTGTATTTATCCAGCACATCTCATCATCTTTTCCTAACACTTTTCAAAATCCCAAACTAAGTTACCCACACTATTCTTCCACAATCTAGTAAGCACCTCCTGACTCTAGTACAGATTCACATTCAATCTAATTCCACATACTCTCCTAGAATTCTCTGCTCCCAGTGGACACAAAGGGACATGTGACTTTGCACTAATGACCACAAGAGCCTCTCCTTAAAGAGAAACCCAATAATTGCTTCAGGTAGGTGACCCTCAACTAGGGTCAAGGGATGCCTAGTTTTTAACGACAACTTTCGTACTCCCAGCCTTGCTCTCTCTGCCTTGTAGACCATTGTAGAATTTTAGTTTTTGGCCGAGAGACAGCTAAAGCGAATAATAGAGACTCCTCAGCAAAGTCTGAAGAATCACCTTTAGTAATGGGCCTGAGGGGACACGTTTGAAGTTAAAGAACACCCAGACCACAATATACTGGCCTATCCTATTGTCGCAGTGGGAATCAATGGCGATTACTTAATTCAACCAGCAATTAATTTGTTAAGGCCAGTCTGAGAGCTAGAATATCCAAGTGCAATGTGACTCCATTGCAGAAGGAGTGCGTTCCTTGACTGCCTGAAGGCCGGTTTTAAGTAGGTAGGTCTGCAGTGAGATCAGGTCATTTTAATGTACGACTACCTTTGTCATTCAGGATGATTTTATGGATGTTGAAGTTCTGTTGCTCATGTCAACCTTTCTGATTTGTGATGTTTGCATTTTTATAGTCATTATGTTTTGAGTAAACCGCTGCTTTTTAAAAGGTTGCATAAATTTGCAGACAAAATAAACCATTAAATTAATTAGACCATTACCTTGTGTGTCTACTCTCCGCAGTCCACTGCACTGGATAAATATTGAAGCATTATATATATAGATGTAATAATTGAAAAATAGAGATTCTGGATATTTGCAAATGTGAATGGATGCATGTAGGAATAGGTGTATTTCATCCAAGTAACATAGAGCCCACAATTAAATATTTTATGTGATTAAATATCTATTATGATGAATATTTTGCTGTTATTTTACCTTGAGCTTCTAGGTCACGTTGGAGGTTGGAGGTCAGTTTTATGCTTTCCAATTGAATCTTCCATCACAATGAAGCCTTTACAGTCAATAAACCAGCCAGTGCCTTTTGAGTGTTAGGCCACACACAGCCACATGTTTTCAAAACCACAAGAAGATGAGCCTTTGAATAATATTTCTACAAGCCTTTAATGATAACCTTGAGCAATACTGGTACCTGCTACATAATATCTATTGATTCTATCCAGCATGATTTCCTTGAGTAGCTCGGTTGAAATGACTTGTGTGTTTGGAACTAAGCATTTCAAACAGACTGCTGTATACCTCTGCGGCAATCAATCAGCCTTAATCCAAAACCAATTTACTCCGCCTGAAGAGGAAAATATCTTTTAATCTCTTGCCGACAATCCCTGATTGCAGTGCTGAGCATCAGTTGACAGTAAAATGGAGACTTGCTTGTGATGGAACCTCTATGCACTACACAAAACAGTCTTTAACTAAACTTGTTATATACACACTATAGGCAAAGAGATGCTGTAAATTGCAGTATAATTGTCGTGTTAATTTAGTTCATTCTGCTCAGAAGCAGTGCAATTATTGGTGCATACGTGTAGGGTCAGTTTTTTTCAGTTCAGTTCAAGGTTTATCTTTGAAAACGCAAGTATTTCATTTCGAGCACAACCACTAGTGCAAACTGAACAAAAATCATTTTTTTCCCAACTCCTACATTGTCCAATCAATTAGAAAAAAAATAATTGTAAACTACAACTAAATCTTATTCCACTATGTCCTAAATATAAAATTGCAATCTCTTAAATATTCATATCAACTAGCACCAAGCTGTCATGCATTAAGCTCATGTATTCAATCTCATTATCTATAGTGAGAGTAGACAGACTTATCTTTTTTATTTTTAAATCTTACGAAAGATAGAGAATTCATCCCAAAGCTAACTACAACTAATGAGGGCGCTGAACCTCACCTTTCATTTCCTTGTAACACACCAGTTACTGTCAAATCTTCACGTATACTGCACATGGCGAAAATAGGTTTGTATTCATAATGAAATTGATTGTTGTATTAATGCTCAAAATAAAGCAAAATGGAGGTTAAGGTGCAATTTGTCCCTTTTTGACCCATAAAAAGTCTCTTAATCACGTCTGCTTTGTCTTGATTGCAAATAAAAGGAGTCAAAATATGCAAGCAACTTTGTCTTGCTGACAAATGACTCCAGAGGCCCAGGAACAAAACCAGACATCTCGTTGTAAAGTTTTGGCGCTGCTGATGCTGTTTTGGAGGCTGGGGGGTTGATCTCAGAGTCTGTCAGCCAGTTAGATGAGGCTCTGATTTTCATCTGCGTGTATATATGGGAGCACTAATTGGCAAGATGAAGCGATGATTGATGTCACTGATGTTCTCCTGCGCTCTTGCTGCAATTTTCCCACCCACACGCGTCAGTCAGTGTAATGACATGGTGTTGCTACCGTAAAAGTTGCCCTTTTACATTGATCTGAGATCAGCGCTGTGCAATTTCTTAAAATAATTAAGCCTGCGATTCATGGAGGGGGAGCTAAACCTTGATCAACACAACGAGAGGCAATGACATGACGGCCCATCCTCCATCTGCTCTGACGTTGTACTGTCTCTCCCTTTATTCGAAACATTGAAGGACATCACCTCTCTGTTCAGTGCCATTAGCCTCTAGCTCATTCTCTTCCTCAATGCTAATTGACTCAAAAACACACAAGGTGAGGTCCCCGGGATGAACTAAAAGCGTGCACAGACGGGCCTCACAATGGCCTAATTACAAAAATGATCTGGAATAGAGTGCAGTAAGTGTTCAAACCCTTGTTGGCCATGGGAATGGAAGCATTTGCGCTTTGGTGAGCTTTTCAAAACATACTAAGCATGAAATTAATTTTCTGCACGTCAATAGGTGGCATTCTAAGCACCTACAGCTCTGTTGTTTGAATGAGAATCATTAACCTTCACCTTCAGCAAGGGCTGCGAATTTGGCAGATTCCAAAACTCATAGGCTTAAAACAAGAGACATAGTCAAAGCAATGCACTTATTTCCATGCTATTGAGTGCTCTCAAGGTAAGACTATGCAACAAAGATTGAAAGGAAAATCAGCTGAAGTGGCTTTTAGATGTCATTATTTGACTAATATTTTGGACCCTGATGGTGAATCTCTCTGATACAGCCTTGACTAACTTTGCAACCGTTTTCTAGTATGCAAGTTGGAGGTATAAAAAAAGGATTTAAAGACGATTGCCTCCGCTTTGCTATGATCGATCCTTGGAGAACAACTTTCCATCATGCAGAAGGGGGCCTGAGCTGTAGACGACAGCTAATTAAGATGGCTAATCGCCACATTTCACAGTGGCTAGAACAACTGTCTCTCTTTGCGATCCCCTCGACGGCTGCTGCACATGCGCGTGACATCATAAAACTGCACCAATTATCTACCCCAATGTCCAGAGTCAAGTCCTTTGTGTGAATATGTTAACTTTCCTTTAACACAGTATGCAGAACCGCTATCCCATAATGTCACGGAAGGTGAGGAGCCATCAGATTCAAAAGTAATTAAATTGTCAGAGGTATGTGAGCCAGGTGACTCTTTTCAAGTTTTATAGTTCTAAGAAAATCTTCCTTGTTCTACAATGCCAAAGTAAATTGTTTTTTAGGTTGTGGTTAGTATGTTATAGTTAAAAGAACGTATGAGTCTATAGACGTTGTAATATGCTACATACTTGGATTCCTACAGAAAATACTGTAAGACCTTCATTCATCTTCAGAACACAAATTAAAATATGTTTGATGAAATCCTAGACCTTTCTGACCCTGAGACAGCAATGCAACCACCGCGTTCAAGGCCCAGAAAAGTAGTAAAGACATTGTTTAAATAGTCTATGTGACATCAGTGGTTCCACTGTAATGTTATGAAGCTATGAAAATACTTTTTGTGTGCAAAGAAAACAAAACTAACTTTATTCAACAATTTCTTCTTTTCCATGTCAGTTTCGATGCGTTCACAAGAGTACTACGATGCGTGCACAGAAGCCGGTGTTCTATCGTAGAACCCAGATGCGCTGCGCCTTGTTTATAAGCAGAGGAATGCACATGTATGCGTCTTGTTACTTTTGTGGAAGTAAAGAAATTGTTGATTAAAGTCGTTATTTTTGTTTTCTTTGCACACAAAAAGTATTCTCGTAGCTTCATAAAATTATGCGTAGACCACGATATCACATGGACTATTTTGTAGAGGTTCTTGATACCTTTCTGGACCTTGAACGTGGTAGGACCCTTGCTGTCTATGGAGGGTCAGAAAGCTCTCGTATTTCATCAAAAATATCTTAATTTGTGTTCTGAAGATGAACAAAGGTCTTGTGGGTTTGGAACAACATGAGGGTGAATAATTAATGACAGAATTTTCATTTTTGGGTGAATTATCCCTTTAAGTACATGTTATTACTATACGGCTATTCAAATGCAGCCATGCCTTACCTTAACGAGTGGTTTAGCTTCTCCAACAGCACTTAAAATAATTAACTCATGACCTGATAGATAAGCTTTAAGTCGTGACATACCCTGGAAGAAATTAGCAAGATCAGAGACTTTTTGATGCCAAGAATCCACAAATATGATGGCACCCTTCCAAGGGGTCCCTTCCTAACAAATAAAGGTAGCTACATATTTTCATGTATAAAGAACAATACTATGCAAGGGGCATGATAAACTGGACAATTATTGTTTAGTATGAACTCATGAACTCTCTGGAACCCTCTCACGGCCCTTTGGAGCTCCAACAGTTTGAAACCCTCTAAGCTAATAGAAAGCTATATCCATACATCAGCCAGTTTGTCATCATCACATATAGTCCCTAGTACGGAAGGCAGAGAATATTCTAAACATCCGGCAGACTCGGATGACGCACCCGTTCCTTTTTTTTTTTTTTTACATTTGGTTTCTCATGTCACAACCCCTGTGAGCTTGATGGGAATGTGTTCTGGCATAAAGCTGCAAATTAGGCGTGTAGTTCAAGCTTCTTTTGGTGGTTCAAAGCCAACCAGGATTGAGGCTTTTTTCCCTGATTCATATGGTACACAGCGACGAAAACGGGGTTGACGTACAAGCAAACTGAGAATCTTTACATCTCACTCCTGTCTCTATGTCTCCCTCTCTCTCTCTCGCACGCGCTACCCCATTCTCCTTTTTGTGTAGGAGCTTGCGAGTCCCCTCCTTCATGTTTTAATTGGCTGCTCTCTTTGCATGTCAGGGGACCCGGTGGAATAGTTACTAATCCTCCAGTGACGATCAGACCGGATGCCGTTCTCGGGAGGGTGCGAAAAGGCATTTCAGACACCCTCCTCTCACATCGCGTCCCATTGTAGTTGACTCCATCTTCACAGTAGCCCATAAGGTGCACCTTCTTCAAACGTGCTTAGTTATCACACGTAAAACAACTGGGATGAATATATCTGTGGCTTTGTCAGGAAATGTAAAGATTTTAATGGCAGATGAACAGAAAGAAACACGAAAAACATAGTTGAGTGTAGAGAGACTGTACAGCTCAGGTAGTTCAAGGCCCATTATTTTCCAATATGAGGCTGTCTGTCTTTGCAGGGACTCTTTCGCCATGATAGGAGAAGCAATATTGAAAATGGAAGTGGATGCGCAACTGAGCTGAAGCATTGGGCCCACCAAATTGAAGGCTGGAGACAGAGGCCTATGAGCCGGCATCTCATCAAATGGCTCATGAGGCCTTACATTTTTTTTTTTTTTTTACTAAAGTGATTTGCGCATCCTCTGTGTGGAGATGAACACCACCCTGGCTAAGCCCTGACGAGTGCTTATAAGAGAAAACTGTTTGGGAGTGATTTCCCATCTGGATTCAGCTCGGATAAGCAGTTTTAAATTGCAGTAGGACTTATACCATTGACTACATTACTGAGTCCGCCAGGCCATGATATTGCATCACTTGCTCATTGTCTGATCTCAGAATACAGCTAAGGTTAAAAAAAATAAGGCTGGCGAGAAGCGGATGTACCCATTTCAAAAGGGTACAAAGTATATCACAAACTCGCAGTACTTGTAAATTGCACAGGTTGCCTATATTTGGTTGATTGGAACATTCAATGAAACAGGCATAATCTTGAAAGATTTGATTGATCTTTTTACTTTGGGAATGTCATGTATTGAAGCCACTGCAATGTTCTTTCGGCTCTTAGTTCTTTTATATCCTAGCAAAGTGAGTGATATTCTCAATCTCAAATGCACCCCGGTCATGCGGGAGGGAGAAGGAGATGTTTATATGTGCAGCTAGTGTTCTTTATGACAATATTTTTAAAAGTCGAAAGTCGATCTGTTGAGATTCTGAATGTGTTGCAAAAAAAGAAAAGCTCTTGGAACGCAAAACATGCAACATGAGTTTTTGATTCGCTTCTCAAGTCATAGTGCCACGCAATTCTTCTTGTAGTTGGTTATGCCCTTGTAATTTTTGATATGTTATTTCACTGAATTACGCTGAGTGTTTAGCCAATTGCATTGCTAAGGCATGTGTTAAAGCATCTTTCTTAACAGAACAGATATGTGAATGTTAACAGAATGTTAGCATTCAATAGATTTTTTAGATGTTATGCATTAGGTTTTACATACCGGAGTAAAATTGAAAAGTAGCTGAGTAGCTATATATATATATAATGGTTTAATATTATATAGACCAAAAATTTATGTCATTTTTTACATAATGTTATGCAAATAATGGCTTATTATTATTATTTGCGTTATTTTGTGAATTATTCACAGCCGTTTTTGTTGGATTCATAGGTAGCAGCAATAATCGTTCACATTATTGGTTTTAATATATTTGACAAATTGACAGAAATTCTGTGTATTTTTGTGTATTTTTGAAAAGATGTCCTAATAAATGGAGTGTTTGCCCTCTAGAAATGCTTTTCTTGGGCTTTTTTATTTAATATTTTAGCTCCTCAAACCAATAGCATAAATAATATATATAAAAAAGTATTTATCCATCACAGCATTTCCCCCTATAGTGTGTAAACACAACTGGAGTCAGAACTGGGCAAAGACTTATTCCACAGTGGGACATCCAACGTATTAATGCCTTTGTGCAGTAGAAGACATATGATCGGCGTCTTTGAGTTCTTCAATCTACATTTTGATGTGAAGACCTGGCCCACTGTAAAGGCAACGCTGCTGACTCAGTTGCTTCCTTTTCGAGATTGTTTTTCTTTCTCGCTATTGCAACGTTCTGTTAAAAACTGATTGGTTCAAACCTGCGCTCGTGAATACTGAAAACCGCTACCTTGAGTTGACATCAGGGTACACTGAGCATTTGTTTGCGGGTCTGCCTCCCTGAAATGAGTTCTTTCCTCCTTCTCCAGTTCCTTGTGTCCTTCAGTCAAATGCATTCTCCTCCAAACATGGCATAATCTTCCCGTTTGTTAGGGCAATGCTCAACTCCAAAAAGGGGTCGCCTCAAAATAATTGCTTCAAATAAATGAGCTCTTAAAGGTCCATTAGCCCAGCCTCTTCCTCAGCTAATAGCGTTCAGTGATATCAAAGATTGCTGGAAGGGACCCTGCCACGGAACAGATGGGGCCATCCTCTCCTAGCTGTAAATGAGAATTCTGAATGGATCCCAGGCCTTCATCATTACCTGGGCCTCCTGATAAAAAGGAATCTAAACCTCTCCGATTATGTCACGCTTCACAAAAAGTAAATGCCCTTCACATGGTTCAGTCAATCGTTTTAGTGCATTTAGGTGTAATTGCATGCACAAGTGGGAGAGGGAGGGACTTGAGCTGTTTCTATGAGAGCACAGGTGCAACAAAAAAGTTCTGCCATCACACTTACAAAGGTACATTTACTTGTGCCGCCAAAATCTGTATTACTTTGTCTCTCTGTCTTGAATTTTAAAGAAAGTACTGTTACGGGTTTTTTTGGGGGGTAAATAATGACAAAACTTTCATTTTTGAGTGAGATGTACCTTTTACAATTTTAAAAATGTATTTTCACAGGTTAGATATAAAATACAGACTATAAGCCAAAACCCTAAAAAAATCCATTGCTTTCCTGAGATGGTGTAATTTATTTAACCTCTGACAGATTTGGATCACATTAGAACAGAAGTAGGGGAAAAAATCTTCTTTTTGAAGGATTGCATTTTTCATTTGCCACATTTGTGTTGCATTTATAAATGCAACAGCATCATTAGCATGTTCAAGCAGTTGTCAGGCTGGTAGAACATCACTCAGCCTCTCAAGTGACCAATAAATTCCTCTGGGCATCTTCTCCCTAATCAGAATTTAATCTGTTAGCTGCCTCCTCCTCCCCCTAAGGTGAGTTATGTTTTTTTGGGGCGGTCTATTGGTCTCCAGGGGTCAACACCCACTTTTCCTTCCGGTAACCAATCTGGTAGTGATCTAAATATCCTGAGGCTCTCTGTCATCTTCAGCTCAGTCCTCCTGTAGTAATAGCACATTAATTTGGGCCCAAAATATTTCATAACATGTCTTCAGACAGATACCAAGCAGCAGTTTGTTGGCAACAGGGCAGAAATGCATTGGAATGAGAGATGTGGCGTGTGCGAGAGAGACATATAAAATTTGCTTTTAATGAGAAAAACAAATAGCATTTCAAGAGAGCATCACAAGAAAGCAGAGGTGGTATGACAGCAGCGTGTGTGTTTGTGGTGATGGGAGGGGTA
>NW_015660878.1:518124-523199 GCF_001515625.1 Sinocyclocheilus rhinocerous | reverse complement strand
TATCTATCTATCATCTATCCATCTATCTATCTATCTATCTATCGTTCTTTTTGTTCTTTCGGTCTATCGTTCTATCTACCATTCTATCTATCTATCATCTATCCATCTATCTATCTATCTATCTATCGTTCTTTTTGTTCTTTCGGTCTATCGTTCTATCTACCATTCTATCTATCTATCATCTATCCATCTATCTATCTATCTATCTATCGTTCTTTTTGTTCTTTCGGTCTATCGTTCTATCTACCATTCTATCTATCTATCATCTATCCATCTATCTATCTATCTATCTATCGTTCTTTTTGTTCTTTCGGTCTATCGTTCTATCTACCATTCTATCTATCTATCATCTATCCATCTATCTATCTATCTATCTATCGTTCTTTTTGTTCTTTCGGTCTATCGTTCTATCTACCATTCTATCTATCTATCATCTATCCATCTATCTATCTATCTATCTATCGTTCTTTTTGTTCTTTCGGTCTATCGTTCTATCTACCATTCTATCTATCTATCATCTATCCATCTATCTATCTATCTATCTATCGTTCTTTTTGTTCTTTCGGTCTATCGTTCTATCTACCATTCTATCTATCTATCATCTATCCATCTATCTATCTATCTATCTATCGTTCTTTTTGTTCTTTCGGTCTATCGTTCTATCTACCATTCTATCTATCTATCATCTATCCATCTATCTATCTATCTATCTATCGTTCTTTTTGTTCTTTCGGTCTATCGTTCTATCTACCATTCTATCTATCTATCATCTATCCATCTATCTATCTATCTATCTATCGTTCTTTTTGTTCTTTCGGTCTATCGTTCTATCTACCATTCTATCTATCTATCATCTATCCATCTATCTATCTATCTATCTACCTATCTATCTATCGTTCTATCTATCCTTCTATCCTTCTGTCTTTATGTATCTATCTATCTATCTATCTATCTATCTATCTAAAACTGTGTAGCATTGTTATAATCCATCAATCGATCTATCCGTCTGCCTATCTAGGAAAATTGTGAAGCATTGTTAGAAAAAAAATCTGATTCAGTGTTCTTGAAACTGGAAATTATATACAGAGAGCAAATAGATGTGTACAAAAGGTTACACAGGACAAAAGCTTAACAAAGAGCCCTGACAAAAGCCTAAAATGAGAGACACAATCATTTATCTAAATAATCTATGGCATTTAAAGGACAGATGAAGTGCTTTCGTGTAAAAGCAGCCCATGGTGGAGGGTTTTATTACGATTCTATACATCCTTTCCTATTCAAGCACTATGACAGCCTTGATTCAAATGAGGCCACCTTGAAACATCTCATGCACAAAGCAGCGAAAATAGAGGTGAAAGTAGTTTTCAGTTACGACATATGTCGGTAGGATGGAGGTCATGTTTTAATCGTCATTTATTGAGCCTCTGTGTAGCAGCTTACAAAACCATTCCTCAATGCATCTGCGAGAGTTTTTGTTGCATTGCTATTAGCGGCTCCCATACTGCGCCTTTGACCTGCTGAATAGAATTCAGATATACGCTACAGATTTGATGACAGTGGAAGTTTGCAGGGAGTTAGTGATTCTTTTTGACATTTTTAATAATTAACTGCCATCAGGCCCTCTCTTTCTCTTCTCTGCATCGCTCCGGCCAGTGCTCAGGAGACGGCCAATGAGTCTCAAAAGTTTGCCACTGTGTGTATTTTTAAAGAAAACAACATGAATAAATTAACGCCCCACAGCTACTGTACATGCCTTGCAAACTTGGACAACAGAAAGTACTGTGATGTAACAATGCTCTCTAGCACTGTTCTAGACACGAAATACTAAAATGAGATCACCGTAGCATGATATTCAGGTTGTGCAATCTGCCCTGGGATCCTACAAAACATTATAATTTCATTTAATGTTATTTTTATTGCATTTGCTCTTTCTATATTACTTCCTATAGCGTTTAAATGAAAAAAGTTGTGCATATGCTGAGACCAGTCATGTAAGTGATAAAAGCACAGATAGTTCAGGGCCATATGCTAGGTGCTTTATTGTAAACCTGTAACTATTGAACCGATGGCAGTCTTAAAGGGTTAGCTTATCCAGAAATGAACACTTTGTCATTATTTAACCACCGTCTTGTCATTCGAAACTTGTACGACTTTCTACTGTGGAGTTATTTTGCAGAACGTCTCAGCTGCTTTTTTCCTTACAGTGAAAGTGAATGGGGATGGAAGCTGTCAAGCTTCAAAATTATCAAAACACCCACAAAATCACCATAAAAGGGGCCTGTATAATATATTTAAAATTTTCAAGTTTAATTCAGTGTGTTTCTTGCCATTTCTTTGTAATTATATGTGAAATTTCCCACATTGCAAAAAAAAAAATATATATATACAGTGGGTACGGAAAGTATTCAGACCCCCTTAAATTTTTCACTCTTTGTTATATTGCAGCCATTTGCTAAAATCATTTAAGTTAATTTTTTTTCCTCATTAATGTACACACAGCACCCCATATTGACAGAAAAACACAGAATTGTTGACATTTTTGCAGATTTATTATATATATATATATATATATATATTTATTTTATTTTTTTTGCTGGTCAAAATATTTTAAATATATGCTAAATATATGTTGTAAACCGAGAAGAAATATATTTTTGAAATAGAAAATATATTTGGTTTCAAACTATATGAAGTAAAATATATTTTAAAAAAAATTGTGTTTCTTGCTTAATTTTATTCAAATGTGTTATGTTCACAGATGGATTTCTTGGATTGAAATATATAGGGCACTGTATATTTTAAAATGCTTTAAAAAATAATATAGATTACATTTTTAAAATACATTGTCAAGAATATACAAAAATAGGCAAAAATATATTGGTAAAAAGTATATTTACGTAAAAAAAAATTGGGAAAAAATATGGGTTCCTATCAATTTCTCATTGACAATTATTTCTACATCAAATATTTTTGGTGCTTTTATAGTGTTTTTTGTCATATTTGGTGCTTGATAGCCCCATTCTCCATTTACTTTCATTGTATGGACGACAGAAGACATTCAGAAGAAAGAAAATAATACAGATTAGGAGCAACATGAGGGTGGGTAATTGAGGTCCGAATTTTCATGCTTGGATAAACCATCCCTGTAACATTTACACCTGCTATGTTTGACTTTTAAATGAATGATATCTTGTATGTTTCCACTAGAAACCCAAAACAAATTTCAGCAGGGCATGAGACATGGCCATGCACCTTGACTCTGAATTAACTGTCATTCACTGGGTACACAGAACATACATGCTTAATACTTTAACATCTAGTTCTCACTCAAAAGGTTTAACCTTTACATTTTAAGCTTACAGTGTCATTCACAGACACATGCACACATAGACTTACATTGGAAATCCCATCCAGTCTACATCAACTTCACTACAGGCAAGTTCGATCAGCTCTGCGCTTAAAAGTCGACAGGGTAGAACATTGTGAGCGGTTTCTACGAATATGACGCGTTTCGTTAGTTTGTGCCTCATCTACCGATAATTCGCTGCTCACAGATAGGGATAAAAGTGTTAATCTACTGTATAATCATAATCCCTCTAGGAGGCCTGCAGGGAAATATAAGCCCTAGTTACAATAAGAGAACCGCTGACACCCGAATTCTTTTATCATCTCATTTCAAAGTTGTGGAAACTTAACTTTACGTCAAACAAAGAGCGAGCATGAGTCAGATTCAGGCTTCATAATAGAAGCGCGCTGCTACCTATGAAAACAGACCTAGATTTGATGGTTCACCAAGGCCCTTGTGCATTATCATTCATATTAAACTATAACCCAGTGGCACTTATTTTCCTGACACAATCTCGCTGGTCAATCAATAATGCATCCCAGAGTTCAATTCGAGATGGATGGATATGCTTTATCCTGCACATAATATTGTGGGCAATCTTACAGTGCAGTCGTTGGTGGAGATAGAATTACCGGCTGCTAATCAGATGCTAAAGAGCGAGCAGCGTCTGTTTGCGTGCATGGAAGATGGCTTAATATTACAGGGAACATTAATGGAAGAGGAAAGGTAAGCAAATATCTGGCGAGATACCTGCTATCAAGCAGTTAAACAATTTCCGAACAGCCCGCATGTCAATAATGCGACTGCCCTCAGCAGTTAGGAAAGTTCTGCTTTATTGCCGATTTACATAGAAATTGCCTTATTTTAGACTCGATGGGCTTTTTTTTAATGCATTATCTGCTACTCTGTCTTATCTGTAAGATGGCGAGGCTCTGATTAGAATTATACACAATCAGGGTCGGAGAGCGCCTTTCGACTGTAAAGCGTACTGAAGTTGTCATAGGGTTCAGTCTGAGAGTTCTGCTTCTATTATTTATCTAATTAAAATGCAAGGTGATATTGGTGAAAAAATCACAGCAGCAAAGTGCAGAAATAATGATATATATAAAGAAAGCTTGACCACATCGCTGTAGAAATGATTATTGATAAGAATGTGATTTTCCCCCCCCCTTAGTGTTAAAGTGTTTACAAACAGTCCATAAGAGTAATTATTATTTCAGGAGAACAAATATCACCCCTTGGGCTCCAATTATTTTCATGCATTGTCTCCCTTAGCTTCTGACTAGGTCTGGTTGTTTTGCCTTTGTTCTTTATTTATTTTTTATCCATTCTTTGTATTTTTGTCCTTCTTTTTCTTGGAGAGTTTGCGCTGTACAACTTTAACCCTTTGTGCTGTTGTCTTTTTGCAAGTGTTATCGTTTTTGTAGCACGCTGTAAATTCCTATCCCCTTATTAATGTTTGATAAGCTGTCTAATCTCATAAAAGAGTGTCAAATACCCGAACATATCGAATCACCAAGTGGATACCAAATGTTCTTGATGCTGAACAACATCTGAGTAGCTAACAGTGTATTAGAGTAGTTTGCAATTTCACACCAGATATGATTCCGTGAAAGCTTTAGTCAGCTTCTTTTGGTCCATTTTATATTTTTGCTGTATCCAATATATTAACATACCAAGAAATATTATTTAAATAAATTAAAAAAAATATATATAAAAAAAAAAAAAA
>NW_015660878.1:481927-517906 GCF_001515625.1 Sinocyclocheilus rhinocerous | reverse complement strand
AAAAGGGCTGGCAAAATCACGCAGGACCCCTCACCTCCAGCACACTCCCTCTTTGAACTGTTGCCATCTGGTCGACGCTACAGAGCACTGAGCACCAGAACGACCAGACACAGGAACGGTTTCTTTCCTCAGGCAATCCATCTCATGAACACTTAACAATAATCGTGGAACACACAACACTCACATGCGTATTTACATTTCAAATTTGCACATATCATACCTGTACATACAAAATTGTCTATATTATATATTGTGTTTTTGCTTTTTTGTACATTGTCTATTTTGTATATTTTTATATTATTCTTTTTATTATCTGTGTCCTGCCTTGTAACTGTCATTCTGTTGCACTGTGGAGCTTCTGTCACTAAAACAAATTCCTCGTATGTGTAAACATACCTGGCAATAAAGCTCATTCTGATTCTGATTCTAATTCTGATTTATGCACTTTCAAATGCTGTTAAAATGAAGATGCTATTTTTTGCAAATAAATACATGCAATGTTTATATATTTAAACAATGGAAGAAAGGTGGAGTATTTAGGAAACCTGTTTGGTGTTGATGGCTCTAACAAAAGCTCAAGGTCGTTGCGGTTATGGTCAGATCTCATTGAAAGTGTCATCTTGTGAAAGTGTCATCTTCATTTTCCTTCATATTGTCACTTGCAGACCAACCAGTGGCAGATCTGCCATTGTACAGGCATTTGCTATGTGAAAATCATCATTGTCAAAGGCAACTTAAAGTTTACACCAACTAATTGGCAGCAACATAAAAGGGGAATTGAAAAATGACAGAAGACACCCTGCTTCCAACCCCCCTTTTGAAATTTGTCAAAATGTTTTCTCTTATAACGGGAAAACAAAGCATTCGCTCGTTAACGATGAAAGAGTTGCCTAAGTCCCCTGTTGATTGACGATCACTGAGATGTATGACACCTCTCAACTTGTCATGGAGGAGTTATTTGTACTCGGCTGCGATCCGTTCTGTGAGGAGAGACCAGATGTCCCATCTTAATTAGGCCTGCAGTGATGTTTTTAATGACTTCTACCCCATTACGGGCAGAGCGTGCGCTAGTGAGAACGAGAGAGGAGTTTCAAATCTTCCTCCATGTCACTCTCGTCTGAATGCGTGTGAGCTCCAGGAAGTGTGCTGCTTTTTGTCGGATTGCGGTGTGTGATTTGAGATATGCTAAAACCCTCACAAGAGCCGGGGAGGAACTTGGGGGCTTGGAGCGAGAGGAGTCAGTGGAGAACAAATGCAACTTTTCTGCCTAATCTCCTCTCTGAATTGTTTTTGTATTGCATGCTTCATTTATATCTATGAGGGTGCACATTGTGTAATATATTTAATTAATGGCATCTGTTATGGAAAACTAGGCCAGACTAGTTGATGGGAGATGTCTAGTGCACAAAGACTGATATAAAACACTCATACAGAACTTAGTTATGCTCTCCCGAAAGGTTTATGCGCTATTCTACTGTTTTATTGCACGTCTGATCTCTAATTCTGATTCCCCTCCAGACGACCGCCAAGAAAAGGAATCGTCTCGTACCTAGAGTTGGCGTTCGCACTTGGAGATTCATGACAGGCCGCTGGTACATGGAGTATTAGAGCTCTCACTTACAATGCACAGATCAAATTTGAATTTGGCCTGTATTAAATTATATCTCTTTCTCTGATGTGTCAGGTCGGTACATTTGGAGAACGGCGCAGAAGACTGTTCGGAAGGCTGATGGTGGCATTACCTGCGTGCGAATCACCTCAAGGTAGAATCGAAAGTAAGTTTCTGAATAAATGTAATTGCTTTGCCATAATGAGGGTATAAAATGTTATTAATATTTTAGAACAAGTCCTATTTTTCATTTCTGAAAACCACTACGGGGCTCCTTTTCAAAGGGTTTCAGTCAAAACCCAATGGGAGATTCAATTGACTTTAATCTTGCATTCGTTTGAAAATTTGAGCCCATTAGTTAACTTTGCCTTTTCTGTGCAGTTTTCATTGCATTTCAATGAAGCTGCTTTCCTGTGGTGTTAAAACACTAATAGTTGCTTCAAATAGTAAATGAGGAAAGGATATATAGAGGGAGAGAAAGTGGGGAAGAGAGGAGTTGATGACCTAAAATATTTATATAAAACATCTGTGTTTTTATGGAGGTTGGAATAAAAAAAAGATCCAATACACAGCTACAGGGTACAGGAATCAAATATTTATATGCTTTAGTGAATAATTTGGGGATTGAGATGCAACTATTAAGCATTCTGCACCAAACGCGGTGCTCTGACAACATATCAGTTGTGGCCAGGTGCACCAGCTAATTGACGAAATGCATTGTGGTCGCTGGCAAGGGAAAGTCAAGGGACCGGCCATAATCAAATAAAGGGAAGGTCTGAATAATTCTTTTTGAAGTGCTACGGACCTCATGAGTGCGATGCAACTCTAATTGGCGACGCTCGGCACGTACCCACCCGCTGAATTTGTGAAGACCCCCCTACACCTGCTCAACCCACTCGGGACAAACAGTTTGAAGGAACCGTATTTGAAACCAGTTCATTTTGACTCGCTTCAACTAATTTGGATTCGCTAGTGACCAAATCTCCAAAGAACAATCTCAAAGAGTGCCAGTGCTTCATCGGATCTCCTCGGTAAACCATCTTCTCACTACCTTTCCTTATACAGTAAATCACGTAGGAGGATTAAAACGCCTGCCTTGTGAAATGCTAATGCATAAAATTTGACATCTGCTAAATAACAACAGTCCTTACCTTGAGGCTGACCATCAGCACCCCCCCCCCCTCTTAAAGGGTCAGCATTTTGAAACCTGGCTGCTCAGCTTTGAATAAATAAATTGTGTCATTATGCTTTTCATCGTCTGATAAACAGCTCTTTTTCGCACTCAGAATTTCCATTAAAGAAAAGTAGGTCAAGAGCAGAGGCTTTAAACGGCAAGCCAATACACTTCTCTTCTCCTTACTTCTCTCCTAAAAAAAACTCGCAGACTAGCAAGCCACCCCAGTGGTTTATCTCAGTCCTAACTCAGCACTTGCACCAGTTAAATACAAGTGCACATCAAAGCATGCATCCAGATCAGGTTATTTTGGATAAAGTTATGGTATTGTTGGGAGCAATGCAGCATGAAATATTATGAATTTAAAGGGATAGTTATTTTGTGTTATGATCCTTTGGCCCTATAGAAACGCCTATGGTTAGATTATATTTTGCTTATTACATGATTCTCTGGAATACTTGAATCAGATTTTTTTTTTTTTGGGGGCTGTCAGATTTCCAACATAGCATGTTTCTTGTATCACTCTGTCTTCTCATATACCAGTGAATATAAAAACAATTTAATTAGCGCCACAACGTTTTTACAAAAGTACTTTACAAAAGACCTATGTTTCTGCCTAAAGATTCACATATAATGTGAAAGAAATAAAATTAGCTAAAAGAATAAAAATAAGACAATAAAGACATAAAATGAGTTTTTTTAAAATGTGTTTGAGACAGCCAAAACACGAATGAAAACATTATTTCTTAACGTTACCTGTATATTACAACTACAAAAACAAAAAAACAAAAGTGCAGTTCTGTGAGAAAACCACTGCTCAAAATGACTTGGCAATACACTTACATGATCGTTATATATATATATATATATATATACACACACACACACACACACACACAGTGTGTGTACTATATATATATATATTATTTTTAAGGTATATACTGTATGTACATATGTGTGGATGAACGGATGCATGATATGTATATATATATATATATATATAATATGAAATATATAATAAACTAAAATCCAGTATAGAAACAAAAATATGAACTTCATATTTATATATACACATACACACACTTACTTTACACTCTAAATATACTAAAGGCATCACAATTTTGTAATGTACAAACATAATCATTTTTAAATTTAATAAAGATGAACAGTGTTATTATTAGCATTTTCAGAAATTAAGTAAGTTTTAGATGGTGGCCAAGGTAATCTAAATGTAAAAATAATCAGAATTGAGCATGCACAATTAAATATCCAATATAGTCCAATACCGTTAAATCTCCAAATCAGTTGATTTATTTATTTATTTTTCTGTAACAACCATCTGAATGTACATTATTCCTTACTTAACTCTAAATAACTGTCAGGAGCATTTTAATAAAACAGTATACATCACTTTAAATAAGAAATTTCCTCATGATTTCGGGTCTGTTTACACAAAATCGTGCAAATCAGGGGAAAGCCAGTGTTCTCTGTCTGTCAGCACAGGGTGTATAATGGGGCATCAAAGCAGCTAAATCAACAAACAAATGCTTGTTTGCAGGATTGAGAGGATGAGTCTGATAGGACAGGAGACCCATCCTGCCCTGGTGAGTGTCTCAGACAGTCTGAGCTTAGGCCTGCCTTTGCCCATCTGTCGTGAACCCTGGCCAGCACAGGAAGGGGGGCCACACCAGGACAGCAGTCGTCCAGTCACGTGCCTTGTGTTGGTCCTAATACTTTTTCAAATGATGCTTCCTGTCTACGACTGCCCAAATTGGAAGAAAGCTCTTCGTTTTCTGTAATGCACTGTCATGAAGCAGTCTTTTTCCAAGACCCTGAACTGATTTAGCTGGTAAACAACCTGTTAACCTTGCTTCGCTGCTGAGAACGGCCTGTTTCTACGCAACGAGATGTCATAATCATCTTACTTTACAAGAGTCCGGCATTATGCGCAGTATTTTCATCTCTCGTCAGCATCCTTGGCAGAACGGCAACGTGTCAGGAATCCAATATATCTAAAAGCGAGAATGATAGGACTTACATTTCCTCCGGAAACCACTTTGAATTGGCGTAAACATAGAGAAAAGTGCATTTTCCTGTAGATCTAGGTATATGTGTGTTTAAATAACATCCCGGTTTGTTGCTCTGTATATATATTGATATAGTAGTCTTCATAGGCATTAAGGCAGGCCTCAGGGAGAGGAAGATGAGGGTATGTAAGACCAGAGTTACTGCGTGGGGTCCATATCAAAACCCGGCCATCGCACCACTATCCCTGTCTGCATCCAATTTCAGCATGAACGTTTCCTGTTAAACCCCCATCAAACAGACACACGGCAGCACAAAGGAAAACCTCATCTCCACGGGAAACTAATCCGCCGGTGTGTGCCGTAAGCCTGTCAGGGTTTTTTTTTTTATTGAAAGAAGTCATCACTCATTTTTGCCAAAGATTAAAATTATGGCTAAATTGAGAAAATCCGCTTAGGAATTTTTCTGAATTTAAATTTGGACTGGGAAGTGAAGAAGCTTCTCGGGACAGAAAATGTGTGTAAGGTGAGATAAATTAGAACATGTAGACAACATATTTGTTTCGGCCCTCCCTCTTCTCTATATATTTCTATCTAAGTCTTCCTTTGAATGCTGAACAAATGAATGAGGTGAGTTGGCGGCATTTACGCAGTTACCTCAAAAATCGCCCTTCCTGATTGGCAATTCGTGCATAAGAGACATGCATCTGAAATGAGTTCTCTGTCCCTTTAATTGCATCGCCACTGGCAACAAGGTGTTTCGGTGGGAGGGAATGACAATTGCTTGCCGGCAGGAAGAGGGGGGCTGGGTCAATACCACTTTCACATCTACTGTGCAACATTCCCTGGATAGTGTATTTACCTCTAGGTTAGTTGGCATTAACTTTGAAATAATTACAGGCGTGTAAAAAAAAAAAAAGTGATTTAAAAATTATTATTTTTTATCATTATTTCTACTAAAAAGTGGCAATTTGTGCTTATAGTCATTGAAAAAAACGTAGCTGAACCTGTGTAATTTTTATTTATATACTATTATAATTATAAGCTTTTATTTTTATATTTTTCATTTTTTTTTGTCGTAAGTTTTTTTGTTCATTATATTTTTTTGTTTTTGTTTTATAAAAAATATATATTTTTAAATAGTTTTACATTTTAGTTTTAGTTTAGCAATTTTACTAGTTCAACTTTAAAGTATTTAAGTTGTCAAGGCAAGTTTTTCATGTAATATTTCTGTTTTATTTTATTTCAGATTTATTTCAGTTAATAAAACTGTTTTTAACAGTTTTAGTTAATGCAGAACTAAATAACTTTATTTAATATTTAATGAAATGGTTAATTTCCATCAAGAGTGTAAATATTGTTAAGGTCCCTTTAAGGCAAATCTATGTTGGCCTAGTCTCAGCCTCAGACGTCATGCCCACGGACCGTTGGCTATACGTCTGATGCATATGGCACACAAAAGTGGAAACACCAAACATCGGATTGGTTGAATTATACAGAGTTTTACACACCGGTCTGTTATTGTGGCGACATTTCCACGCCCCGAAACGTGACGATGAACGAAATTAACTGTGATTGGTTGTTTGACATGCCGGTCAAACGGCCTCATGGGCGGGCCTAGGCCAATGAAAGCTGCCATGGATTCCAGACCTTCAGCCGTCAGTCTGAAGGTCTGGCTACGCGAGTCTAATGTTGGCCCAGTAGTACACAACACAAGGAAATCTCCACAACACAATGGAAACAAACTGCAACACAACGAACTTAGCACAACACAACAGAAAACAAGCCGCAACACAATGGAAACAAGTCGCAATACAAAGTAAACAAGCCACAACACAATATAATTAGCACAACACAAAGTAAACAAGTCGCAACACAACGAAATTAGTACAATACAACAGAATTAGTCCTATGCGTTGTGTTTCATTGTGCTGTGCCACCATACAAATCAGTTCATTTGGCAGCCATCTTGACAAATCCCCCTGGGCAGCTATTCTTATGTAGACAACAGACATTCAAATAAAGCTTATATTTACTTGAGTGAGGAAAGAAAAACGTCTCAAGGACAGTTTGACAGTTGAGGTAACTTAGGTTTTTCTGGTCGAGCTAATATAAAAACGTCTCTATCAAAAAGGCTTTTTTAAAACTGAAATCAGGACTTTGTACATCTGCCATTCATTCCAATTTCTTGCATTTATTTTTTCCAAGTGATTCATCTTCTACACTGTAGTTGAACCTGAAATCACGTACTGTCGGAGAGATCTGCATGGGCTTACCTTTCGACCGCTAATAAAGCATATTTTATGAGGGTACATGTAGTATGAATGCAGCTGTACATACTACCTTGCCATTGCTGCCATCATCAGTCGCGTCGCAGTTTCCCGCCATTAGCGAATGTGAAACCTGTTGATTAAACACAGTCATTATTTTGGAATTCTGTTTGGTGCCACTAATGATGCAGACATCCAAAAGTGCAGCACCAGCACTCTGTGATCTTGTGTATAAACTTCAGAAAGCCAGCAAAGGTAGACGGATATTGTAAAGAGAGAAGCCGAGCTTCATGTGTGCAGAAAGAGGAGCTAATCAGCGGCCTATCGCTCTCTCCTCTGCCATTGTTACTGGCCTCGCTGGCCTGTGCCGAGCTTCTTAGTTGGTAATTATGTCAGCTCCAGCCTAAATGATTTATTATTTATTTTGCCAGACTGCAGCCTGAGAGACAGCTGCCCCTGGAGTGGTCATTAATGTGCTATCTGGCCGGGCAGGGCGCGGCTCCTATGATCCTGACCCAATCTCAGATCCTAATCCAAGGAGGAAGGAGGCTGCAGGCCAGGATTTGGCAGCTCAGCTATCTCACTCTCTATAATTGATAGGTTTTAGGCGATTATACGCTTCACGTGATTAAGATCTATAACGATGTATTGATCGGGCTGCACTGGGATTCGACCAGGGGGTGTGAGACATCCACGACTACCCGCTCCGCCCCCCCTTCCCCCCAACCGATGGTTTGACATTTTGATATCTGACATTAGATAAAAGTGCGCGAGTGTGTATCTGTACACATGTGTCTTTTCCTCCCCGTACGGCGAACCTGCAGATGAAAGGGACGAATGTTGTTTGAGTTTATGAGTACATACATATTTACAGTGTTCGCGTGCGGGAAACATGCACATCTATCAATCCGGGGATCAGAAGACGAGCTGGATTGGATTTTGAAGGTTAGACTGAGAAGCCTGTGGGTGGGTGATTATTAATTATGATAGCTGTAGACTCAGATTTTATCCTGTATTTATGTCCTGTGGGACATCAACTGAGCCAGGTTGGCTGACACTGAGACAATCAGAAACAGGATGATGTGGCACTTGATGGGAACACGGTGGGAAAAAGCGCCACTTTCATCTGTGAACATCGTGGATGATCTGTAGCGATAATACAGTACATAACTAGCATAAATATGCAATTTCTTTCAGATCTTTTAGAACAAATACTCTATTGGCTAAAAAATGAATTTGAAATTGCTGCTTGCAAAGCTACAAGCAAATCATATAGCTGGGTTACACTTTAAAAACAAAAGGTAGCTATGCTAAAAGGTGCTAACAAAAAAAATGTGCTAAATACATTGAAGCTTTTTAACTGTAAGGATCTGAAATTAGGATAACAGGATGAATTTGTACAATAAATACAGCTAATAAAACTGAAAACACATTTATATCATTCTGAAAATTATAAACTTAATCATTTTATCAAATAGGCTTACTTCAGAAAAGATGACGCAAAGACTTAAATGATTTGAAGAATTGCTTATAGGATTGGTGAATCTTTTATTTGATCAGTGAATCATTTGTTTACCTAACTCAACTGAACAAACTGATTCATTAAAATGAATCAGACCTCAAAATATGAGATTCCAGAGCTTTAAGAAAAGCTTGTTAGATTTATTTCAATTGTAGAGGAATACACATGACAAAATATACCAATATACATTTTTTTAATCATGAAAACTGTTCTCTTTGCTTATCTCTTGATTACAATGATACTGAGGAAAACTTTTTAAATACAGCGAATGAAAAATATAGCTAATTTAGTAGCATTGCTACTTTTGTTTTAATTAGCTAACAAAAAAAATCTTAAAGTAATTTTGAAATATTGATATAAAGCATTTTCGTCAAATGAAAATATTCAGAAAAAAATAACATTATGAATAACTTATATGCTGTTAACCATATCCAGCATATATGCATATAACCAGGGGTGCACATACGTTTTTCAACCTGGAGATTTGGTTTGGTCCTCACACTGCACATAGTGTGACCCATTAAATATAACTATAAAAAATAAATTAATAATAGTGATAATCTTATTGCACTTTATTTAATATTTTTTTTAAATAAAATAATAAACAAAATAATAAAGTGTGATTATACTATTATATTCTAAAATAAAAAGGGAGTATTACATACAAATACAATTATATTATAGAAAACTTAAAAACAAAATGCTAATATTTACTTCTTTTTTAAAATATGAATTCCGTGTTTAGCGCTGCCGGTGCCAATTGAAAAGCGTCAGTCAGTGAATGAAATGTCACAGTTTTGCAGTGTGCTTTGAAAACGGCAGCGGGTAGCCTAGATTTATGCTTTCAGTTTGAATAGAAATATTATACAATACAGTTTGTCAATCTAAAACGGTAATTGTGCATTAACAGCTGTCAACCATGTCGGTACGCAAATGTGCGGTATGAACTTATTTACACAGTGCATTTTTTATTTTGGTCACGCATGCGGACCTGCGGACCACTTATGTGCACCACTGCATATAACTAACTGAATGTCGTGTTACCCAAAATTATATATAAATTAATTTAGCAAAATTATAAACAGCTCACTTCAAAAAATGTCACAAAACTTAAATGATTTGAATAATTCTTTATTCAATTGGCGAATCTTTTATTTGGTCAGTGAATCATTTCTTTACATGAATCATGTGAGCAAACTGATTCACTTAAGATTCACAAAAAGATACTTTTGTTTTAATTACTGTAGCCTCAGCCTCAAACGTCAAAGCCACGGACAAAAGTAAGTGAGATATTTAAAGCATAGAATCTTTACAATATGTCCAAGAATTTTTTTTACTTGTCTGTTATTGTGGCGACATTTCCACGCCCCTAAACATGACGCGACACAAAACGAAACCTGATTGGTTGCTTTACCTGGCCATTCAAAGGTTCCCTGGCCAAGGTTCCCAGACCTTTTGTCTGACTACACGAGACTATAATTACTGTAGCTCCTCCCTAAATTGAGAAATACTTTCTAAATGATATGTAAAACATTTTTGTCAAATGAAAAGATTGAAAATGACGTGCAGTATGCTATGTGTGCCCAATATAACTGCATATATCTGTAAGTGTCGTGCCAATTACCCAAAGCTCAAGGAATCAGTTCAAGATGGAGCTTTTCAACGGACTCTTTGGCTATCAACAAGCTTCCCTGCTGTCGATTTGCCATGCGAGAATCCATCCCTCTTGGTAATAAACAGAGTGCAGAAGAGAAACAGAGCGAGAGTGGGGAAATTAAAGAAAAGCAGACAGAAGCGTTTCTAGCTCATTCCTGCATTATGGTGCATTTCCATTTTTTCGCCTCAGTCTTAATCTCCATTGAATGACTGTCATCGCCCTCCGGCAGTAATTAGGAACGGACTCTGGACAACAACAGACAAGTTGGCCTAGCTTGTCTCAAGCAGCAAATTACCTTTAGCTTATGGTAAGCAATATTCCGTGCCAGGCAACTTTTACTGCTGATTAGCAATTAGCCCAAACTACCGGCAGCCGAAGAGCTAATGTTTAATTTGGTCTGCTAATGATAGTGCACGCATCTAGTGTGCGCAACCTGGGAGAGCAAACTCGAGGGAAGGGGGTTGGGTGTAGAAACCTATGGATTTCTTCTTAATTCCTTTTCATTTACAACCTGACAGGCCCTCAGGTAGTAAGGAAATTTCTTAGCGATTAGTAATGGCTGCCCCTTCAAAGTGGCAAACGAATGTTAATGCTTCTCTTCAAGGCCTTCGCCCAGAAAACACACACTCCTGAGGCTAAATAATCATAGTGTTTTCTTTCACGAGCACAAAATCACACAAAAAGGTGACAGCGAAGAAATTAGCAGCACTACGTGACCAAAACTACATGGACGCCTCTTGCTAATTGCTAAAAGGTGCATAAAATCAAGCATACAACTAATTAGACAAACACTTCAGGTCTTAAAGAAATTGAAACAGCATCTGGAGTGAAAGAACTTGACCTGGACTACACAAATCCCAGACTTGAACCCTTTAGGATGAATTGGAATGGCTAATGCTAGTCAGACACCATATTTAAAGAGTTACACAACTAAGAACTCTCAATGGCTGCTAAATACCTTATTTTCTGTAAGAAGGCTCTGTGTTTGTTTGCAAACATGAGCAAGCGGTGTCAGCGGGGGCTTCAAAGTGTCCCATAAGACCCTGCTAATCATTCTCATGTAACCAAGCACACACTTGTGGGCTGGACCCGCCAAATCAGGTGGACTAGCTGCAGCGCTCACTCAGAGCAAGTTCAGCGTAGACGCTTGTTAAGAATGTGCAATGGTTACCGTGGGAATTATCCCATCCCTCGAGGCTAGGGAGTTCTCGGCGCTAATGAACGGCAAGGATGAGGCTCGTTATCCTCCTCTGTCTGTCTGATATTCAGCCACAGTGTCTCATCTCGTACACGCGCCTCTCTCTAGTAAAGATGGAGGATAGACGGTGGATTTGGCTCTCACGTGGACCTGAGCTTCGAGATAGATCCCCAGTGGTACGGTTAGAATGAGAGATGATATTTCTCCAAGCAGCTGAAGGTCATCGTCAGCCAGGTTCAGGTTGCATGTAAATATGGTTGTCACTTCTAAGTGCTTAATTGCATACTGTTGAGTTATTTCAGTACCAAATTCATGCTTGTCACACTAAATTATTGTCTGTCAACTGGGAATATAGTGCACAAGTCGTATGGACCATGAGAATTTTGTAAAAAAAAATATATATTTTATCTAGGGTTGTCAACACTGTGTTGACTTGAAATATTAATAAAATATATAATTATAAATAAAAATAGTAATAAATTAGTAAATACTTTCTAGATAAAATTTTACCAAGTAGCTATGGCTTTTGGGTTTTTGAATATAAAAAACAAATAATAAAATATATATAATATATAATAAATAAAACATTTAAAAATCTGTTGATTGTATATGTGATATTTAATACAAGCAAATAAATGTCAATGAGTAAATGTTTTCTGGATAAAACTTTACTGATTCACTTTGGGTTCAGCTTTTTTACTTTGAATGTAAAAAACTAAATTTATGTAATATTTAAACGTTTTGAGACATATCTTCTTGATAATATATCAACCTTAATATATTTTCACAGTTTTTTTAAATGCCAAAATTATGCTTGCTTACAGATTTTAGGAAGGGGTCCATCACAAGTAACTCATCATTTTAAGGTCCATGGCATCAAAAAGTCTGAAACCCTCTGATGTGAAAGAGAGCAACCAGTACAATGAATCAAAGTTTCTCAGTTTGTGTTTTATGAAAGAAATACTGTATGGAAATACATGGGGTTTGGAATGGCATTAGGGTGAGAAAATGACTCTTATTGATGGATGATAATTAAAATAAATGACATTAAGTTATTCTGGAATGAATAAATGCCAACCCTGGATTTGAGAAGCAAGTTTAAAAACGATAAAGTAAAGTAGGAGCAAGAAAATCCACAATCCTTCCCGTAGGAAGCGATGTTGTAAACTTCAGGTGCTTCATGCAGAGTTTAAAGGAAAGCAGGTTGTCCTCGTTGACCAGTGTTGCATGTTGTTTGTTTACCTTTCTTTCCTAATTCTTCTTCCACCCTTTCTTGTTCTCTTCATCGGACACAACTGAGATACGGCCAAGGTGTGGTTTTGCTGCTTGGCAAGTTCAAAAGCAAAGGAATGTTTTCCTTTTCCTTTCCAAAGTCCACAAACCCAACTCTTTTTTTTTCAAATCTGTGTTTCTGATTTGTGCAGGCTCTTGGGAATGACAGAGGTGAAAAAAATAGGGGCCTGTGGAATCGAGTGGTGGGAGAGGTAGAAAGGGACAGAGAGAGACAGAGGAATGGGATAGAGAAAAAGAAAGAGAAGGAGAGAAAGCACTAGAACATGGAACTCTCTTACTCATCCGCTCGCTCGCTCTCTTTCATACACACACACAAAAACACAAAAAAGACTGACAGGCTGGAGCTTCAAAGCTTTAGCTTCTCTCTATCCTTCCTCTGGTGTGGAATTTCAATGCAGTATTTCATTTTTCATTGGGGGGTTGGGGAGGGCGAGGAGGTTGGGGCAGGATGAGTGTGTATTCTTTCAATGATCCACTTCTGTCCCACGGCGGCCCTCTTATAGTGCTGATGTATTTTAGTAAACTAATATCAACACAAATCCAGCCATGCTGCAAACGACCAACATGTGAGGTTGTCGTGACGTTTAGGGCACGTTTTATATGGAAACTAAAAATTCAGTGTAGCAAAATGTAGCAATAAAATTGCAATTTACTAAATATTTTATTTTATTTTTTAAATTATTATTTTTATTATTTTATTTACTTATTTAGGTACTCATCAGGGATTTTCCCCATTAATTTCCAACATGAGCCAACATGATATAAAATGTGTTTTTTTTTTTTTGGTAGCTTTGAGGTTATCTTTGTGCTGATCTACTCCTAAATGTTGATTAAATTCACTCTTACCGGATTTAAATAGCCTATTTGAAATGTTTTTCTCTTTCAGGAAAACGGAGCAGTGATGACTCATCCTGCACTACGCAGATTTTTTTGTCCAATCAGATGCTCTCTTGAAGAAGAATGGCCCGCCCCCTTATGCCACATACAACCGACTAGTAAGTAATAATTCATGGCAGTAGCATGGCTATTAAAAAAAACAAATACAAAACACAGCTGATCTTTTCAAATGGAAATGCATCGCCAACACAGAAAACACACTTTTTTTTTACTTGGAAAAAAAAAATTAATAATTATTTAAAAAAATTAAGCTTATTTTATTTCAGATATTTTCCGAGACAACATTTATCATTTTCTTTCAGTGGATGTACTACAATAACTAAAACTAGAACTGAAATAATAATTTAAAAACTATATACGTATAATATGACAAAAACGCAGAACAAATTAAAGCTTTAACAAAAATTCAAATGAAATATGAAAATATAAAAATAAAAACAAATTTAAACTATTACTAAAAACTATTAACATATCTCAATGAAATAACACAGATCTGAAAGAGCTTTACTTATGGATAAAATCCAAGTATATTAAATATTTCATTTTATTTTTTTAATAATTATTTTTATTATTTTACTTATTTATTCAGGTACTCATCACAGGGATTTTTTCTCCTTAATTTCCTTGTTACAAACAGCACAGGTCACTGTGTCCGCCTCTCTGTAAAACTGCTCCTGTACAAAAATGTGATAAAGAAACCATGGTTTTGTTCATTTCCTTTTGGCACAGAGAGAGAAAAAAAAATGTAGGTGTCCTACATAACTTTCCCATTGAGATTATAAGTTGTTAGAAGATGCACAAGTCGCGACAGATGTTGTTCAGTATGTAAGATGTATCATGTTGTTGTTCCTTTAAAGTTAACGGGCACAAAAGTCTTCTTTTTTTAAACAATCATTTGGCACTTGGCGAGAGTTTATTTTGGACTCTCTATATCATCACTTTGTACAAATTTTCAGTAAGTATTATTTTTTTTTATTTAACAGTATAAACTAGAAAAATACAAATCCCGTACACTAGTCAAGTTGCATCATCTCAAAAACCTTGACGACATTTTAGTCAGTAATAAGGTTAAATTTGTTAACATTAGTGCATAAGGTATCATGAACTAATATAGAATACTTTCACAGCAAGTATTAATTAAAAATAATGTTCAAAAATAGCATTAAAAATAAAAACAAGCAAACAGAAATAAACAATATTATATGTATAACTTAACCTAAGTCGATAAATGACCTAATTTTCTTTGACTAATTTTTACAAATTGAACCCTATTACAGTGTAGCCCAAAAAAATCCTGCAACACACTTTTTAATCCTTCAGATTGTGGCAGGCTAAAATCCCAGACTCTTAAACTCTCTAGGTTTTTTTTAACAAATTGTATCCATCTCCATCACCCGGTTGGTGGCTGGCCATAGACACCTTTGAGCCACCATTATTTTATCTTAGCGTACTTAAAGCTCTGTAGGATCCACAAGCCTTTGAGGGTAAGTGGTGCCTCTAGTGGCACATCAAGGAGGTGAGAAGAGGCTGAGAGTTCAATGCTCAGGGGTACCTCGGCTATCTCGACCTCGTCCTGGGGTGCTGCCCATGAGGGACGTGTCAGCGTGTTGCACATATGATAAGGAAAGGTCAATCTGCTACCATCATCCCATGGCCCAAGGCCTTCAAAAATACCAGAAGAGAAGTCAAAGATACATAATATATCTCAAGTTTTCCTCACTTTAGGCCCCAACGTTTAAAAAACGTCAAACCCAGCATCGCATTTTCTCATATATTCCTTCAGCAACATTCACCGTTTTAAGATTCCCCTCCTCGAAGCACACAATCACGCACGTTCTTCTTGGTTTTATTCTTCTTGGTTCTTCTTGGTTCACGTCTTCCAGCCCCCACCCCCCGAACCATCTTGCTCTGTTATTTCTGATTAGCTGTAAACGAGCAAATATTTTCCCAGTGTTCGCCAGGTTAGATCCCCATTTAATTAAACTGGCTCATTATGTCGCTCTCTGATTAGTGGAGGGGAATCAATTATTCAATTCACAAACATGGGCCGCAGGAGCTGGAGGTGCACAAAGAGCTGCTCATTTAATTCCAAGGACACTAATTAGCTACAAAGCAAAGCTGCAACTTTCTGTGTCTCTCCCCCCACCCTCCTTCCTCAATTACCGCGAACGTAGGACACTGGGTGTGAGGAGCGGGGAGGAGGGCTGAGGCAGACGAGAAGAGGAGAGCATGATGGGAAACGTAGGTGGGGCGGGTCAAAGCATTCCTTATTTGGCAGGAATCCCGTCTTGTTAGCGGGGTCGAGATGTTGCGGACGGCAGTGTTATTTGCTGGTATGTAGATCGGACGGAGAGCTAAGCATCCAGGAAACGACCCGAGGGGTTTCCAGCAGCTTCAAACTCAAAGGCCAGCCACTTTTGTTCTCCGCAATCAAACGGCGGGCAATTATCCGAATTATTGACAGCAGATTTCTCATTTCAACTGCAAATTAAGGCTATCAATAAAGTTTTCTGATGCAAAAGTGACTAATTAACCGACGGAGTGGAGCTCTGAAGCCGTGTTGTAAAAAGAAAAAAACTCCAGTCGGTAGCACGTAGTGGAAACACAGGGGAACTAATTAGTTTAATTATCAAAACAGCTAATTAAAATTACACAGTTGCCTAATTAGCTCTGTGCTTCTTGCTGTCTCTCTTTCCCTGTCTCTCTTATTTCCTCTTTGCCCTCTCACTCTTTAATTGACAGGTTGAAGTTAAATATAAAACAGGAGGAGAGAGAGGGAAAAGGAGAGGAGAAAACGCGTATGGCGGGGTACCGAGAGTTTAACACAACATATGAGAAAAGTGGAGCAACAGTATTGTTAATAGAAAGGAGAATAAAAGCAAAAGTGTATATTTCCTTTCTCGTTGCATTTGTGTGGGTGTGTGAACAACGATATGGTGACTGATACAGTACATGATTGACATTACAGTTTCCAATCCAGTGTACTGCAGGTGAAAAGTCAAGCTGTTTAATATTGTTGATGCAACAGCATTCGTTTTTCTTTTCCCGAACAGTAGCAGAAATTATTTGGCAGAAGAAAGGCACAATACGAGACTACTCTAAGATACGTTTACTGTATATAAAACCGTGTGTTGAGGGGCTGTTGTCACAGTAAAAAGCACCAGGGCCTCTCTTGAATGGTGTGTCTCTGTGTATCAGATCGGCCTCTGAACATGCAAATAGGCCGGAGGCCTGTCCTACCACCTGGCTCCTTTTGGCCATGCTGGTATTTTTAGCAACGCTAATCAGGCAGCTTATTATTTCTTGAGTTCACAGAAACTTTGAACTCCAGACTCCCTCTGCCTAAAAGATTCATGAAGGCCGGGCATCGGGGGACCTGCTTAAGTTTGCAGTGGGGTCAGAGATCGGCGTTATCCCTTCGGCAAGCGCAGAAAAACAAATTGCATATGTTAAGGACATGCCTGGTACATAGCGCATTGTTCAATTCACTCTTTCTTTTCCCAGTGTCCATCTTATACCTTAAGCTAGTTTTTAGGCTATACAGAGCTAACACAACAGCTCAATGAATAAGGGTAATAATAGACAGCCCCTAAAATGCCTGAATTGGGTTGTTTGGTTGACCTTCAACTACTGATAGTTTTAATTTTATAATAAGTTTAGTTTAACATTAACAACACTGATTTTGTCAGAAGATGCATGAGACCCATGCTACATACATATATTATATATGGCGTGTATAGACCATTTTAATGAGTCATTATGAACTGTCATTGAAAAATAGCTTTTTCAATAGCTTTTTCATTTCGGAGTGAGCTGTTCCTTTAATAATTAAGCTAATTTCCATTTTATTGTTCCATGTGTAAGAAAGTTTGAAGTGAATTCTTCAGCACATTTGTAAACCACGGGACTTTATTAGATTGTGGGTGAATATGAAGGGTCTTCCAAAGTGAAGGCCTTTGTGTATAAAATGCAATCTCATCCAGGCATGCCGGTGTGGAGGGACGCATGTAGATTGCAGGGTGAATTGCCTGCAAAGCTGCTGTCCAATTTGAATTGTCAATGCGTCGCCGTTCCATTTGACTCATACGGAGACCACTTTGGCTCAGATAGTGCAAAGACAGATTCCATCAGGTCCTTATCTGTTACAACCTGCATTGGCTGCCATTGGATTCAATAGTGGCCAATAATAATGTTATTTTTTAAACATTAGGATACCTGAATTTATTTTTTTTTTTTTTTGCATTGGTCAGCAGCGGGGTGTATGGGGATGAGAAAAAGGATATAAAAGGGAACCTTATTCTACATTGTTTTTCCCACCTCCTGTTGTCCGATGCCATGAATAGTGCATTATTCCAATCATTTTTCTGACTTTCAAGAGGAAAAAGTAATTTTATCTGGTAAAGGATATATTTTTTCTTTCAGCCGGCCCATCCCAAGAGTGCATTGTGCCGGCATCACTGTATTGATACATCACAAAAGCCAAGCGCAATCATCATCTGTGAAAGATCCTCTGAGACCAATTTAGACCCCAAAGACTTTGACCATAACATTTAAATCAGCAAAACGGACTAATTTAGTGTTGGCTATGATAGTCCTGAATACAATTATTGTACTCTCAACATGGCAGAATTCATTAAAATAGCTATATAACTGATATCAGTGTAGGTCCAATATTTCCATAATTTCCTCACTCTAAAATAATTGGACCTAGATCTCATTTTAAGGCCATGGGAGAACTTTGATGGGACTCATTTGCAATGAGGGTGTCTTTTTCAAACAAGACATTAATTAAGTTAGAGTATCCGCTCTCCAATATTCTGCCTTATATATATATTTTTGACAGCTTTAAGGAATTAAAGGAACGGTTCACTCAGAAATGAAAAATCTGTAATTATTTATTCGCCTTTATGTCATTGAACCAACATGTATCACTCTCTGTCTTCTGTGGTACATGAAGTGCATATATAGAAAAATCTTCATGCAGCTCTTTTATTATAAACCATTTGATAGCTTTGTTTAAGGAACGTGCTGATATCGAAGTCATTGTTCATTGCTAATATTCCCCTCCAGTGAACTGTTAACTCAAGATTTACTATGACAGACAGGTGAACTTGAATGGCTTATGACTTTAATCTTAAAATGCTATGACTTTATTCTTGTAATTTGACTTTTTCCCCCAAAAATAGGAAATTTTTCTAAATTTATAAAAATGTTCATTAACTATATATATTTTTTATTAACAATTTTATTAATTAACAATTTTTATTTTATTTTATTTTTTAAAGGGACAGTTCACTCAAAAATGAAAATTCTGCCATCATTTACTAACCCTCACGTCATTGCAAACCTGTATGTTTGGTACAGTATGGGGGAAAATGCTGTGAAAGTCTATAGCTACTGTTTGGTTACCCACATTTTTAAAAATATCTTCTTTTTTGTTTAGCTGAAGAAAGAACCTCATAGAGGTTTGCAGCGGCATGAGGGTGAGTACATGATGACAGAATTTTCATTTTTGGGTGAACTAATCCTTAAATGTTTGACTTTGTCATAAAAGTATTGTAAAAGTTATGACTTCAAGCTATGACATTCTCAAGATTTAGATATTTTAATTATATTATCTTATTTAAACTATTACTACTTTAATATGGCTTTATTCTTGTAATTTTGACTACTTTAATATTGATGTCTATTCTAGTAAAAGTCCAATTTCAAAATTACAGCTTTATTCTCAAAATTTAGTTTTTTAAAGCATTATTATTTTAATGTGGCCATTGTGTTTTCATTTTTTTTTCTAACTTAAAGAGTCAGTTTGATCTTTCATTCTAAAGAAAAGAGCTGCACAAAGATGATTCACAGGTTTGAAACGAGGTAAGCAATGACAGAACTGTCATCTTTGGGTGAATCATTCCTTCAAAATCGCACATTAAAAATCTCCTTTCTCGAGATTTCCTCTTTAAAAAATCTGATTTTCACTGGTCCTAGGAATTCCCATGCGTAAATGTAATACGAAGTTCTCCAAACATATCATTATGAGTCGTAGTGGTACTATTCCCAGTTTCTTAGCGTGCTAAGGAACGATAAAAGCGAGTCTCAATTTGCCTTCATGTTAAAAGTTCAAGTCAAATATTCATCCTTTGCCTGAATCACATTCCGATTTTTTTGTCCTCTAGAGTCGAGCGTGTTGGTATCAAGTCAAACAATGTGTGCATCTGTTCAAAGAGTCAGAATAAGATGGGTGAAACTCTTTAAGAAAAGCCTTTTTTGATTGCTTCAGATGCAGACGTTCGTCTCTTGGAACAGAACAGAGCTGTCGCAAACTCCATCTTATTTACATTTTCTTTTTTTCCCACCCCACACACATACGCCGCACTGTTCCAGAAACGCAAAAGGGAAGGGAAGGAGCCCAAAAAAAGAGTGTCTTTCAATGCCAAGGTGCCAGGGCCCTCTTTTAAGCCGTAAATGTTCTGACGCAGGAGAAGAGAAGGCGATAATGAGAGCTGAGCTCCTTTCCAAGACGTCCGTATTGTTTTAATTGTTCGAGCCACATAACGGAAGAGAAGCGAAGTCTCTGAGCCGCAGCGCCAACATTTAAAAAAAGAACAAACCTGGCTTTTTCCAATGTGTTGGAGCAATTATGTACAAACCCTGTAATTATGCATATCTTTTTGAAACATGTAAAGCTGTATGGAAATGAGTCTGGGCCGATTTAACTCCACACCGCGCACCCCCCACCGGCAGCGCATTGTTTGATATTTCAGACAGTTTTGGAGAAGTAATGGGGACTTTAAGTCAAGGTTTTGCGCGAGCATGTGCGCGTGCGAACGTGGGTGTGAGCACGCTGAGCTAAAAGGGGAAGCTTTAGGCCGTTTATTGCGGGAAACGGTGAGAAAGTGCTACAAAAACACACCCCGTGCGAAACTCCTTCCCTTCCTCCTGCTTCGTCGTCTCTTTCCCCTCCCCCTTCGTGCACGAGGTCCCACCCTTAATTAAGTCTGCTGGGGTTTAAAAGTGTTGAATCTTGTTTAAAGACCATCTCAGCACATTTAGAGGACCGCGCGGGTGCACGCGCACGCATGTTAATCAGGCCATCCGCTGGCATTTGAGTGGAAATCTTATTTTCAGACAGATTCACCCCCCCACACACACTTGTTTTCCCAGCGATTTCTGAAAAGATGCGGCGTGTCTGGAGATGAGAAAGCCGGGCCGATTGTTCCCGGCTGTAAGTGAGAATATCTCTGCTCAGCACCTCTGTTTCGTGCAATTACCACTCATTAATCCTTTCAGAAAGAAATTCAATTACTTTTATCAAGGTTATTTCATACATGATAGACAGCGCTGATGCGAGGGCACAGTGAAAGCGGGCGTTTTGTGTTTCTGGCCAAATAATTGAGCTACGCTTGCTCTTCCAGGAGAATGGTCTTCCCAGAACCACGACAAAGCGACTTGTAACAGCTCCATGAGCAACCAATAATGGGGACATTATTCCGGTTCACCAGGAGCTAAGCACCTGTTACTGCTCTTCAATGCAGAACCCACACTGACATTTAAAATTTTCATTTTCAACATTGATAACAGCTTATTGGCAGGAGTCGGCACCGGTAAACCGACGAAGGCTCTTTAAATGCGCGCAAAGTGGCGAGATTAAAATCAAATAGGTGTTTAGGTTTTCTTCCTCCCCCGTTTCTTCATTCCCTTCTTTTTCTGCTTGACTTATCTGCATTCGTTCCCCTAGACCCTCTCTCAGGAAGAGCAGTGGAATCTGGGTAGCTTCCCCCTCCCTTCCGCACCAATTACCCCTGGATGGATTTTTTTTGGTGTGAAGCCGGATAATTGTGTAATTATCTGGCTGAAATGGGAAGTCTAATGTGTTAAAGTGGGATTTTTTTAAGCCGTGGTGTAGGAGGAGTATGGCAGGACCAACCTGCCAGAGAGGTGGATGCTCAACCAAATTGATAAGTGAGGAGATAAGTCCCACTCGGCTGAAGTACAGCCAGAACCACCAATTCCACATTGGAGAAAGTCAGGAGACCCACAAATTGATTTTTTTTTTCTTCCTGAGTGGAGTAAACCAATCGAGATAATCAGGTGATATTAGGGGTCCATATGTGCAAATTCATATACTGTATGTATATATATATATATATATATACTGTATATATAAAGAGAGAGAGAGAGAGAGGATAGGACATTAGGATTTCAGTCAGTGTATTTCTGTTCAGTAATTAAAATGAGGATGCACATGATTGATTCATCACATCCTTGCATCAGTTGTGTTTAAAACTGCAGAATCTGACTCCGTTTCACTTTATTATGCACATTAAGTGGTGATCACCAAGAAAATAATGAGTGTGACCTCTAAACCTCTAAATATCTTAACCTGAGTAATATAGCAATAACATTCAGATGAGTACTCCACTGCTCTAATCGATAAATAAAACAATGAACAAACTATCAAAACACTGAAATTCCGAGGAGATTTGTTCCCATTTAACGAGAACAATATTACATTGACCCTAAACCGCTTCTCTTCACACGTGATTTCGCGCTGGTAGATCTTGGCTCCAAGACAAAGCTGGTGGTAAACAGCAACTTGTGAAAATGAGGGTTTGGAGGGAAGAGAAACAACACAATGAAAATTCAGGGGAAAAGCAACATGAGATATGTTGTCTCCTTCAGCGGTTGTTAGGAAATAAATTGCTTTTGAAAGTAGAAATGTTTACCTCAATTGAGAGACGTTTTATGCCCTTGACAGGAAATTATTTCACAGCTTCTCTTGTGGTTGCTCTTTCCAATGGTCATGTTTTCTTAACCTTACAAAATAACTTGGCCTCTACATTCACCTCGAGTATAAACACTTATTCTGTGTTTTGAGGCCTCTCTCAACGGGTACCTTAACTAATTTCTTTCTTCTGTGGAGGAACTGCCAAGACAGAATGGATGGAAAAGAGGCGTGCTGCTATTCTGACTACTCCCCATATTTGCCCTTTGTGTTAAGTATGCAGCAAGTAAATCGAATGTAGAATTGCACTGACAGTCAAAAATGGGACGTTTTTTACTCTTTAAATTTGTATTAAAAGTATGCACCTTGCTTCCATAATATTGCAGTTGTTGTTGGCAAAACAAATCATATGAACTGTACAGTTGAGAGTCAAATTTGTTTATGGCTGTTAATGTTAGGGTAGTGTAGGCACCGTTGGCCCATTGTTGGCTTCCCGACCAATTTAGAACTTATCGCTTCAATTTAATTGAGCATGTGGCAGAACTTGGAGGACAGACGGAGGACTTTTGAGCATATAAGGTGAAATCTGAGGGTACATCAGAGCGGAATATTGCTGCTATTCTGTGTTAGTCTGCAGCTCTAATGATTAATTTTATTGGAACACATTTTCATCTGAATAGCATTTGAAAAGTTTTGAACCACAAACTTGAACAAACAGACTGTGACAATGATGACAATCATTTCAGACACTAGCAATAACAGACACAAGTCCAAGCCTCTAAACAAAACAGAATAGCTACAGACCTATATACATAAGAAATATCTATATTTTATGTATATAAATGTTTAAGTATAAACCCATTCATTCATTCATTCATTCATAGTAAGATTAATTTATTAATTCAGATTCATTCAGTAAAGAAATACGTTCAGTAATGGATCATTTGACTGCATTTATGAATGAGTTAGTGAATTATTCAATTAACTACTGCTTGAGTAAATAACTCGCTTAACGGCATAAGCCGTTTTTGCATTTTTCTACATTCAACATTTAATAAATAAACCAAGTGAACGAGTGATACATAGATTCATTACTGTCTGTACGCTTTGTTCAGAAACAAAACACTTGACTCCATATAATGAATGAGTTGTGAATTATTCAAAAATGCAAATTCATTCAGTAACAAAACTGAATGAGTGAGTCATTGAAATATTCACTCAACTAATTTGTTTAAAACAAATTGCATGTTATTTCCGTGTTTTTTTAGCAGGTACTACTTTGGCTTCGTTTCATTTTCTGCACTATTTTGGCAACTGGCAAGATTGCATCTATGATCTAAGATACTCAACATTTAGTTTATTGAACATTTGTGGGTGTTTGTGAGAAGCTTTTTTTTTCTGGAACAGATTATCCAATGTAGACTGTCTTCCTGGTATTTGCATGGTGCTATTGTCCAATATTTGTTGTGTTCTGTTCTTTTCTTGAGATACTGCTGTAATAGTTTTCATATTGTACATTTAAATGGTGAATATAGACAGAATCTGGCTTGTTATGAAAGGCACAGGCATAATGTCTTTCTGTCAAATGTTCAAAATTAATGAATGAGTCACACCTGGGAATCGAGATTTCATCTATTTTCACTTAAAGAGGCAACATCTATTAGCACCTCACACTTTAGCAGCAGGCGTTTTAAACAAACAACGTGCTCCATCAGACAAGTTAATGCTTTTACAGATCATACATTCAGTTTTACAGCGGATATCGGCGCAGCCTCTTTAGATAGAGAAATGGCACAACAGTTTATCGAGCTCCTCTCAACCACAAACACAGGTAAACAAAAACACAATGGCACTCCAACCAAAAGGGCCTTGTGTACAGCTGACCTCTCTCAGTCCTCGCTGTAGCATGTTCTGTTTAAAATGAGCCATGAAAGCGACAAATGATGCTAAATTAGGCGCAAATGGACCTGGATTGTACTAAAAAGTTGAATGTGGACATCTCAAACTATAGTGCTGCTGTCGTTACAGCAACAGAGGGGCAAGTCTGACATTTTAATTGAATTAAAAATTGAATTCAACATTTCACTCAGTTTTATGCAGGTAATATCATTTTAAAATGAGTTAAAATTTTCAACAATAATGCAAAATGAAAGCATTTCACTAACGGTCTCAAACTTTTGAACCTCTTATTATTTTACTGTGAATTTAAGATGAGTATGCATTTGAAACAAGATTCCCAACTTTAAAACTTGGAATCTAGATTAATGCCACTGCAAGGAAAATGCAGCATCCTCTTGACAACATCACCAATAATCCTGATTGAATAGTGATGATGACTGTCATAAAGGCTACGGTTGTCTGATCAAGTTACTGCGTTCCAACTAACGACGACAACTGCAGGGAAAAAAAGAACTGACGATAGCTAATTAGCAAATCCATAATGTTTCCCTACTTTTAAGCATCTCCCTCGAGGGTGTTTTGAATCATTATGCAAATGATGTTGTCAAATGTCAATTAGTGCAGGAAGAAACTCTCATGATTTATTATTTTCAAGAGTACTTTTGCAGAGAGAAACTTCTCCCACTTAGTCATCAAAGGAAATGAAAGATGAGATATATGTGTGGGAAGAGCGCACGCAAGTCTCTCTCACCCGCTGTGGGGAGCGAAAACCTTCATTTGTAGGCAAAGGACAAGGGAACGCTTAAGTGGTCCACTCTGGGACCACACCAAACAGACCTATGACATGCGCTGTTGTTTCAACTGGTGAGGGTTTAAACACAAGGACTCTACACTTGGATGCATTTTCGGCTTTTTTAATGCACCGCAGATGTTGTAATTAATGTCACAGACAAAAGATACTTTTTTGATGTGCCATAATTGCGAACAAGGACATAAACACATCAGGAGAGCTTGTTTGACAGTTGAAGGATCCTCTTCGTTTTTCGTTTTTTGTTCCCCAGCGTGTTTCATTGGCATGACAAGAGTTACGCTTCCAAAGCTATTCACAGTCTCGTGTGAAGGGCATTTCTTAGCAGCAGTGCAATTACCCAATAAATCAAGCAATAAAACACAATGTCGGTTGTCAATTAGGCTTTATAATTGAATAATTATTGGACAAAGAGTCAAGGTAGGGTGATTAAGGCTGTGGTTCTCCAAATGTCACAAAGCAATTGAAATGAATTACACAACTCTAAAACGACTCCTGCGATTAGCTCGCAAAAAAGCCTTGCTCCGTTTACTTTGTTTAGCAAAGCCTTCCTCTTCATTCTCTTTGGTTCTTTCCCTCTGAACTCTCACTCGCTCTCTACTCGTTCTCATCGCTCAAAGGCTCTGGCTTCTGCAAAGTGGAGTTTAGAGGTTTCATTGCTATGACTGCATGCCTTAATTAAAAAGTAATCAAAAAGTAATCAAAAGTAATCAGTTACATTACTTTAATAAAGTAATTTAAAAAGTTCCACTACTATTACATTTTAAATAGGGTAACTTGTAATCTGTAACCTATTACATTTCCAAAGTAACCTTCCCAACACTGCCGAGGACACAAGTCTGTGCCTAATAAACAGAGTTAAAGGCTACGTGATTATTGAGGAAAACTGTAAGTTAATTTCTTAATGCACCTGCAACCATTTTTGTGCTACGCTTCACAATATGGTACAACATATGGACTTGATCTACTGTAAAATGTATGTTATAGATCGAGCTAATTGAGGGGTGCTTGGAGATTAGCTGAAAAAAGTACCGGGCTTCTTTTTCAAAACCCAATTAGGGATCACATCAGGGTTGTTAGGTGAATTATTTATTCATTATCCAGTGGTACATTTAATGGGCCAAACTCATTTAGATGCTCATTATCAATCTTGGCAACAGATCATATTATCTGGACGTTTTGATCTTTCTGAAGCACAACCGTGTACAGAATGAAGGTGGAGCTCTGTGGAAAAAACACCAACAACATGCCAGATCCTGCCTTTGATTAAACATTGAGGATTGGCCTCTTGCTGAGAACAGAGTCATGGACGGCTCAGCAGACTTTCCCTGGACTCCCGTGAGTCCACTGTCCACCGCAGCTGGGGGCGTGGTTACAGGTGCCTATCCAACAGAAAATCAGTACAATTAAAGTAGTAGTTTGTAGTTTTAATATATATATATATATATATATAGAAAGCGAGAGAAAGAGAGTTTACATTGGCAGTTTAAAAATTACATTACAGCCAACTAATAATACTCCAAACCTCAGATTTGTACCGAGGAAGAAAATACACCACAAAAGGAAACTTTGAATTGGGGTTTGGAAGGGGTTTTGATTGGCAGCATATGCTAAACATCAAGGTTGGAATTAATAAGAACATGCTGATTCATGTTTGTCATAGATCTGTTAAGTCTAGAGGGATGGGGTCCCTACGTAAACCGTGTCCCATTTTGATAAGAAGTACAAGAACAGAATGAATATATAAATGAGGGGTTTGGTTGCCAGACGCACATCTTCATGGGTAATTTAGCTGCATTTCTTTTTATTTGCTTGATATGCATAACAAGGCGATATAATTTCACTTTTAGGAGCTTAGCCACATATATGTGTCAAAAGTTTTACATGAAACATAAAATGCTCAAAGTAGGAGCTCAAACTAGGATATTTCTATCTGGTTTCTCTGAGAGAGTTGCACTACTTTTAATGAAATCAGGACTGCCTGTAGGTTGGACTGTTTTTCCAGTAGTCCTTATATGAAAATTGAGTTTTCAGTTAACAAGTAAAGTTTTCTAAAAGTGTATATTTATTTATTGTGATTGGTTGTCTTGGGGAGTTTGGCATGAGTTGGTTGGTTTGCATCCCAGTTTACTTCCATAATTTAATGCATTTGCATGTAAAGTTAACATAAAACTTGATTTTATCCATCAAGAATCGATTGGATCACCAGCTGTCACCATTTTCAGTCAGTTGAGGAATTACATCAGCTAGAAAGAAGTCATTAAACATGATGGTGATTACATGCTTTAAATTTCAAAACCAGACTAAAAAAATACTATAAAGTTGACTTATGCACTATATTTGATGCCATTTGATAGCTTTGCATAATGATTAGACTACAGTAACTTGTTTTCACATCTACTGAAGCTCTCATATCAAATATGATGACTTGTGGCGAAATGTGTGATTTTTGTTGTACCTCAGAAGTTTAATTGTCAAACAGGTGGAAGCCTGTTCAGAAGTTGAAGGATACCAACTCTAACCAATTAGCCCAAAGTAGATCTTTATTACTGTACGTCTTTCATTCCACTGAAATGCTTTTCAAGATAGCTTTTAATGAGAGCTCCTCTCTTCCGGTATGTGCCGTTAGTGAGCTCTATCAAGTGGTATAAATCTTTAATTTTCGAGATCAGCATTAATGGCCGAAACAGCCTAAGATCTCAGCTCGGCTTCTGCTTTTCATCCTCTCCGCTGGTGGAATTCCAGAGGGGGCTGCGCTCAATCGTTTCCTCCCCTAAGTACACAAAATTAGCTGCTTATCTGTTGATCTCCGTACATGATCCCTATGAAATCCTTTCTGTGTGTCCAAGGCTACAGCCTTCACAAGAGCCTATAGGAACCTCGTTGGTCTCTGTTTCGCTTGTGCTCGTCCACTCTCTCGCTCTCTTTCGCTTCCCTGGCCCACAGAGGGGAAACTAAGCCTAATTAAATTGCTCTCAAAGACAATGAGGACCAGGCTTCCACCTCTTATGCCTCCCCTGTCACTTCCAGGGGCTTCAGGCAGACCTTAAGCCCCAGTCCTTTACCAAGCTGCTTGGAGGGATTTCACAAAAATTGAATTGTCATTCACATCCGCTAGCCTCGACGTAATACAGGCCGATGCCAGAAACCATGGGAGCAGAATATGCTAGAGAAAGTTAGAGGCTCCTGAGTAGATTACGACGAAGTTGAGTTGTTTGCTATGCCTTTGAGGTCCAGTTCAATACCGTTCCAGATCTTTCGGAGCCACAACCCCGCATCTGCTCGTCCACAAACGGCCTCCTTAATCTCGCCGCATTTGGCAGCGTTAATGAGCGCCGGCTGTGGAATTAAGCTCGCCTCTGCCCGTTAATGCCGTCTACGAGAGCCCGAGAGTGACTGTAGCCCTCGTTAGCACTGCCTGCTCGCTATTGATTGTACCGGGCCACTAGGGGCTCCCTACCTGCAGTTGACTTTGTACTTCTCCAGGAGTTGTAAGGGGCTGCCGAACAACAGGGACCACGCACATCTCAAACAAGGTCTATGAAAAGCCTATCAATTAGGCTTTGAAGGTCAAGCAAACTCTCTCTGTGCCCCCTTCTGCAGTTCTGTCTTTTTCTTTCTCGCTCTCCCCTGCCTGGACATGCTCATCTCGAGCTGGCACTATCTCCAATGCTCTCTCACTTGCATCGCTCGCTCCAAAATACATCTGAAGACTCCATTCAATTAAATATCTCTCGGCTCCAGCTGCTCCCTAAGTGAAAGGTCAAGCAAGTCCAGGAGGCTAAAAGAGAAAGGCTTGGCTTCTTCAGAAAGCTCCCCTCTCTCATCCCCTCTACCTCCCAACAAAGCCTCCCCCAAGCCTGGGCTGTCTCTTAATGATCCCCACTGGTCAAACCCTAACTAGCGATGACAGTTCCTCCCAGAAGCACCTCTGCGGATGGGAGCCGATCGATCAGTTGGAGTGAAAAAAATACACATAATGATAACCCGCAGACATAATGTCAAGCCCTTGTGCCGTCCCAATTGGTTGACATTCAGGTGGATAGAGGGGAGGGCCAAGTGCCGAGACCTCAAAAGAGAGGTGCAGTGGTGCGCTCCTTCACACCAAGTGAGGTCTGTTAACCCCTCTCAAGTGTGACCTCTAATTACCTGATACGTGGCCTGAGGGAGTGTAAATGGGATGGCCGTCAACTCAAAGTGACCTAAATACCATCACGTCAAAACAAACACTGGTAATTGCAGCTCATTACTAGGGCAGTAATCCAGCTATACAGGTCTAGTAACAGAAAGGAGTTTGTTCTTTTGTGAAATGTTAACCATCTAGTGGTTCTCAGACTTTTCAGACCAAAGTAACACCTTTGAGTAAATAGGATGATAATAGTATCAGCAAGTCAAAACAGTGTTCCCCAGGGGTTAAACTGGTCTTGAAAGGCATTTCGGCCACTTAATGGCCGTTTGCTTGTCAGTTCAATCCATCCATACATGCTCCAGTCCAGTGATTGAACTAATTTAGCAAAATTATTTTGTGAAAAGCGCAATATAGGTAAATTTGTAGTGATCTGAAATTTCTTCATGTTGATATATATATATTATTATAATAGGGGGTACAAAAAAGATGCACTTAATAATGCATGATTATTTTTTACATTGTGTTTTAAAATTTCCTTTGACTATTGTGCAGCAACAGTGTAAAAAGTTAATTATTTGTATTAATATATATTTGTATACATTACATGAAAATATATTGAATTATAATTTTATTTTTTTAATTTTTACTATTACATCTCAATATATTCATATAATATATTATATGTTTATGTATTATATTTTATTATTGTATTATATTTTTTAAAATCTCAATTTAACACTTGGTATTTTTTTATTATTTTTTTTAAATTGGCTTTTTCTTAAGCAAGCACTTTGATTGTAAGTATTATGATTCCATATAGTTTTTCATGTTATTATTATTATTATTAAGTGAGTTATTATACAAATTGTACAGTCCAATACGAACTTGTCTCAGGCTAATGATCATTTATATGCTAAAATGCTTTAAGAGCAAACAGAATAATGTTTCACCTTCATTCATTCACCTCAGCTTTTGCTAACATCTTTCAGCAGTAGGAGTGTATAATGCTCCGCACTTTACCCATTCCCATCTTACATTGTGCAAGGTCTATTCAGGGCTATTCAGTTCTGCCCCTGAAAGGCCAGTGTCATGCAGAGTTTAGCTCTAACCCTAATCAAACACGCCTGCCTATAATTTCCAAGTAATTCTGAAGAGTCCTTGCTTATTCAGGTGTGTTTGATTTCAGTTGGAGCTCAACACTGTAGGACACTGGCCAATTAGAAGCATTTAGAGTTATTAGAGACGGACAAAGATTACTATATAAATCAGAAATGACAAATAACACATGGAAAAATAAAACTGCATACTTTTTTTTATTTTTTTTTTTGTATTCACATTTTTTTGTCATGCCACGTAGCACTTGGGTGTGCATTGCTGTAACAAGGTAACCACTGATCTAGAAAAAATCCGGGTGACATTTCTTTGATTGCCTCTAAAAACAAAGTATTAAATCACAGTTTTGAATCCAAGGCTGAATTAATGATGTTAATAGTGCAAGTACATGTCTTCACGTTCACCTCAGAGGGAAAGACTGCCTTTTCACACTCAAACTTCAAAAACAAATGGCTCCGGTGGGACCAGGCACCCGTACGGGTTCGTCTTACAGTGCGATGCTTTGGTAATCTATTTCCCCATTTAATTGCGAGCAGACAAGTGGAACCATAGATCTGCTCTATGCTGCTCGACCCAATACATAAGCGCCATTGATCAGTCTGGCTTAAAAAGTGGTGCCACTTTCCAATCCCTCACTGAAAGCAGGAGAGGCACTATCAGAGGAGTTGATATGATACACCAACTCCTGCCTGCCACCCCCTCTCCATTTCAGATTAAATTCAGGGTGTCTCATTTTGGATGGGCGGCGGACAGACGGCCTGACTCCAGCGCTAGATGAGAAAGTGTTGGGCTGGGCCGCCCCCCCTGCCCCGAAGTCTCATCAATAGCCACTGGAATGGCAGCCAAGCTGCTATAACACAGGACGCCTGTCGCTTGTATGCTGATTAGAACAGAGCAGAGGGATAGAAAGCGCCAAGGAGACTCTTGATCAGTACCTGTCTCTGTCTCTCTTTTGCTGTCTGTCTCTCCAAATGCTAGGACAGACTGGTGGGGGATCGTATTTCCCATACTATCAATACTATCTTACCTCGGTCCCTGCCTCCTCCTGGTTTCATAACCTTGTGGTACACAGCGTCCTCTTAATTAACATCGTCGTCTCTGGACAAATGAAAGGGGCTATTTTTTACTGCCATTGATTTAAATGGATTGCTCACCCAAAAATAAAAATGCTGCGATCATGTATTCTCGATGTCATTATAATAATGTAAACGCAAATTATTTTTTATAATTATATATTTTTATACATTATATCTTTACAAATGAGGTTATATAGCATTGTAATTTTTATATATTAGATTTTTATTTTAATGTATTATATTTTACTATAGATTATTTTATAACATTATTTATTTATTAGCTGTTTTCTAGAAGTATGTAGCTATACAGTACTTTCACAAAAAGTTTCAAACAGCTTCACCACCACTTGCAAAATCTCAATTTACCTCTTGGTATTTTAAATAATAATAATAATAATAATTATTATTATTATTTGAAAATTGTCAGGGCATTGACTGTAAGTTTTACTATATTCCATATTATTATTATTATTATTAACGCTGTTGTCTCTGGACTACTGAAAGTGGCCATTTTTAATGGCATTGATTTAAATGAGTTGAATTTGAAAAATTCAGGTTCTGTAATAATTTTTTCACCTCGATGTCATTCCAAACTCAAATTGTTTTGTTTTCTTTTGCTAAACACAAAAGATATTTTGAAGAAATTCTGTCCTTATGAAAGTCAAGGGACCCCAAACTTTAAAAAAAATAGCGTAAATATGCTAATATAAACCTCAAATGTCAGCTGATTGCAAACTTCATTGGTTCTTGCACATCATGTGACCAAGCATCATGACATTTGAGGGTTTTGTTGCCGTATTTGGTGTAGCTTTTGTTCTTTTTTGAGATTGAAAGTTTTGTGTCCCATTGAATGAAAATCATGCAGGTTTGCAAAAACATGAGGGTGATTAAATGATACCAGAATTTACATTTTTGAGAGAAACATCCTTTTAATTGCACTTTCTTCTATTAAATGTGTCCCTATCAAATGCATTCGCCTCAAACCTGAAGTTGTAGGACTTCAGAAATTGCTTCGAATATTAGTTTTGCTCACAAGAGAACCAGTTCTGACTCTCTTCCAACGATGTGACAGATTTGTTGTCAGTAGCATTTACCACCTTAGGCAAGCGTCAGCCAACATATTAAAGTTAAAAGTATTGAAGTAGAGGGGCTCGTTTATTTTCCTAAATTCATCTCGTGCGGGAAAATAAATAGAGGAGGACAAGTTATGGCCATCGGATATTAAGTACATAAAGATTGCGATATTTAGCTTGTATCAGTTACGGTGAACTGGAAAAGTGCTGTGTAATTTATGACAAAAATCGGATTCCTCAGTCAATCTTCTTTGTCCCTCATCGATCCGAGGGTCATACTTTCCCTTGTGTCAAAAACAAAACAAATGTTGCAGTGCTCTATGATTTCTCATTAAGTCCATGTCTCCAATGGTCTCCAATGGTCTGCAGACACTCCCACAAATCAATAGCTCGGGGTCCCTATGAATTGCTATTGTGATGATGAAGAATTGATCTTTCCTCTTATGGGAATGTTTTATGTGACAGAGAGACTGGTCACATATTCAGATATCACAAGCAGTGCATGATTTCAGTAAACACCGAATCTATTCCTGGATTTGAATTTCCCATGTCCTGTGGAGAAAACGAAACGTTATACTATTGTATAAGTGTATCAATTTACTAAATAGGTCCACTACTGTTACAGAAGCAGTCGAAACTCACTGAATACTTAGTATTGCATTCAAGCATGTGGTGAATAATTTCAGTACAATCCGACTTGGGAAAGTTCAGACCAGCTAGAGTTTTACAAATCTATAACAAACTTCCACCAACCATCAAAACTACGTAAGCGAAGTGGCATATTTCCAGGACTTCTACAGGTGCCGTACTCAAAGTAAGCCATTTCCTTTGGCTCGACATTCTTTGCTTGATTTCTGAAAAAGTCCCCGCTTGCTCCCTTTGATTGAACTCAATGGGATTACAACAGAGTTAATCGTTTCTGGGTTTGTCCACTTATTACCATGTGAACTCCCCCTCGGTGCCCCATTGTTTTCCGCCCTTCCATAAAGATTACCTTGAGCACAGTTTGGAATTGCTCTATTGTCTCCGTCAGAGTGTGGGAGCTTAATGAAAGCAGAGTGGCAGACTTCACAATGTGTGCTCATTAATGAAAGTGCCGCGACTGCCTTTAAAAATTGAATTGCTGCTTACCCTCAGATTGATCTATTTGGGACTTGTGATTGTATGTAAAGCCCCCCCATCCTCAAATGTACCTTCAAACACTTACCAGCTGGAAAAAGAGAAACCGGCACCACAGGCCACCTGCAAGGTAACCCAGACGAGGGAGCCAGACTTTTTAAGTGTCTGTTTTACAGCAGCTGAGTAGCTAATGGCTTCTATTATACTGTGAAATTAGAATGCTTTAACATTATAAATAATCACACAGTTGCTACTTGTCTGCACAAAAGACATTTTTTAAGTTATAATTTTGTGTCAGATATTTCTGCATGTTTATAACAAAAGGTATCTAAGCAATTAATATGTATTAATATAACTTTTTAACTTTTAACAGTTAACTGAATATTGCATTTGTGTGTGTGTGTGTGTGTGTGTGTGTACACGCAGTATATATAATGTAATCGGAATACTTTTTGGTTGCTTTTAGATCACTTTTGACCTAAGTCGTTTATTACATTGATTTAAATAGGATAATCTCGTACCATATTGGTATAAAAATACAAAGAGTAAGAAAATATATTCCATTCATTGTAATTAACAACATGAAGTGCACTAAATATTACATTATGTCAAGGTTTCCCAAATCATAAAAACAAGTCATTTTAGAATAAAATCGATCAAAATAAAACACTTACTAAAAAATACAATATTTTATTTGTTTACCTGCATGTCATGTGACCCACAGAGAACCGTGAACATGCAAATGTGATACTTAATTATTCAAATATCTATTTTAAAATCATGAATTTGAATTTAACATGAATTTGTGCATTTTAAAATGGTTCATTCTTTGCGTGAATGTCCACAAAACTGAAAGACTTTCTAAATGTATATAAGCGGTAGGCTATTTTAGAAAGGAACACTTAAAAGTTGAAAAAGAGGAATTAGGGAGAATCATTAAATTATGAATAATTGCTATTGTTTGAATAATATACAATCTAGTAATCAATTACAAGTAACTGTAGTCTGATTTCAAGTATTTTAAACTGTAATTTAATCGAATTACATGTACTTAATTTTTGGAATCTGATTACGTAATCTAGATTACATGCAATCAGTTACTACCCTGCTCTGTATGTATGTATAAGAATAGCACTGCTATTGTGTTTTGTTAGTTCTGCACTTCAGTGAAAACTCTTGTTATATAGCTTATTTACATCGTTTCTAGGAGTTTGTTAGTTATAATGAGAGTTTGGTGCATAGATATTTGTTGAAGTCTTTGGCGTTTTGAGTGGCATTGAGTAAATTTCTTCTGCTCTGGTGAAGTAAATGCCTCTGATTGGCCATTCCATTCATGTGCTCAACAGAAACATCTGTGATTGGCTACAAAGCTCAACGCTGCAATATCATGTTGTAAATAGAAACCTTTGACACAATGTATTTAGATGGATATAGAATGCTGCAATATACACCTTTTATGATTAGTTAATTTGCGTAATTGTGATTGTTTCAATTAATTATGTAGTCCTACTGTAGGATGAGGTTGAACAAAAATTTATATAAATCATTGCACTCAATTTTATACAGAAACTGCAACTATTACTAATAACAAGGTGGTGTTAATAACTGGACACATCAGTTGAAAACAGTGCTACATATGGGATCACTTCAAACTTCAGTGAAGCAGCTGGGATTGACTTACTAAGAGGTATGTGTCCTCCAAAAATGAAAGGTCAGTCAGTTTAAGTGCGGCATAATGAGACATTCCAACATGCAACTTCAGAAAAGGTGTTCATTAACTAGAGTGTTTTTAATGCAGTCCCTTGAGTAAGCCCATGTAGTGAAAAGGTCTTTGTTTATTGATGATGTGTTATTTTCACCATCATAATGAAAGCATACTTGTGAAGAGAAGACCTTTAAAATAGGAATATTTTTAATTCCTTTAAAGATAATGTTAATAACATTAGGTTGAGTTGCCATCTGGCCATTGAGATCACGGAGACACTGGAGTTTAGTGGTAGACAGTGTATTTGAAGCAGAATACGCTGGGTCCAAATGACTCTTTCCTGTACCTGTCAATGACATTTATGCTATTTTGTTGTCTTATTATTAATATATATTTTTATATTACTTTTAAATATGATATTATTATGAATTGATCTGGTGGCTTAATGCGAGTAATATTTCACAAATCTGATCAATTTTTTTCATATATGAAACACCATGGAAAATGTGGTCATCACGTATGGCGGCCCAAACCAGAAAAAAATCAAATAAAATATCATTTCCATTTAACTCAATTCATTTTTGTATACATTTTTTCCTTTATTTATTATTTTCTATATTTATATTTAATTCTATTTATTTTATTCTTTATGTGTAGACAGACAATTTAATTTATTTAAATTGAAATTATTTAA
>NW_015660878.1:446191-480981 GCF_001515625.1 Sinocyclocheilus rhinocerous | reverse complement strand
ATATATAATATCACTATAATTCAATTTGGTGGCTTAATTGAGCAATAATTCAAAAATCTGATCATTTTTCCTCATTTAGGAAATGCCACAGAAAATGTGGCAGTCACTTAATAGAGTCATGTATGGAGGCCCAAATCTTCAGGGGGAAAAAATCATTAAATAAATGAATCAATTATAGAAAAAATAAATAAAGCAATAAATGACTTGATAAAACAAATAAAAAAATATTTATTTACATTTGATTTATTTTTGTATTACGTTTTTCCTTTATTTATTACTATCTGTGTTAATTTTCTTTTCTTCCAAATGTATTTCTTTGAGTAGACAGAAGTGTATTTATTTAGTTAGTTAGTTTCTTTGTTAGTTTGAGTTAAAACAAATCTTTGAGTGTTTAGCTGGGTCCAAAATTAGCACCAAACGTCAAATGCAAGTAAAATCTGACTTTAGAAAGTAGTATCTTTTAAACCCTGGACATATACAAGAAAAGTACACGGATGTAATGCACAGAAGTAGCATACAGATACTTACCCAATAACCCTGGTTGTGGGAAAAAATATATCTGACTTGATTGTTAATTGTAGTGCCTGTACAGCTGAAAGTAAAAAAGGCAACTCCGCCTATTCTTAGATCTATAAATGATAGCCATTGTGTTATAAACATTCTGTGCAGGAACTACTGAGAAGGTCAGGCTGTTGTTCTGAGTAATTAACCATCTAACAGTCTTTCAACAGGAACTGTCATCTGGGCTTTAAGTTCCCTGTAGGTGGAATAAACCAGCTGTGATTAAGGCCTGCACTCCCAGCGAACTTCTCCTATATGTTCAGTGCTGAGAAAAGGTCAGATTTACTTTTTGCGAAACCTTTAGTAGTCTTTTTGCTTGGCCACCAGGAAGGGCGTTTGATGAGGGACTGTCAAAACTGTTCGGGTCTTTGTCGAGAGAAAGGTGTGCAACCTTTAGTGTCCCTGGACTGAGGAGCGCAGCCCACCGCACCCAAACATCACCTTAAAGGCCATATATTCTGTTTACTCCCCTGTATCCTCCCAGGGTTTAAAGAGCAGTTCTTCTCTGACTTGAATATCTATCACCTCATTGAACTGGGAACTGTGTCGGGCTACAAAGCTAGATGCCAAAGGATAGTTTGAGGGGATATTAAATCAAAAACTTAATGAATCGTCAAGCAGGTCAGACAAGTTGAATTTTGGCCAGCTCCTAAAAGAATATTTTACCAAAAAGTGGTGTGTTTATTCTTTTAATATTTTTTATGTCAATCTAAAAAAAATCCCTAAATTAGGATTAACATAATAATCAATATAAACTGAAGAGAATATATCTTTAACACAACCATATTTTGTCTTTTTTTTTTCACTAGTTTTAAGTACAAAGTATTTCTGGGGGTTCTGTATTTTAATCAACTGTTATTAATAAATACGATTTAAAAATACAATTATTTTTGTTGGAAAATAATTATTAAACAACAAATCAATATTAACTTGAAAAGTATTATTGGAAAATATTAAGAGAATATATCTTTTACACAAGTTATTTTTCCCCAGTAGTTTTAAGTATAAATTACCACATTAGTAAGACAAAAAAGTGTGTAGTCAATATATTATATCAATATAATAATAATTATTATTATAATTGTCATTGTTACTTCTGAGGTAAATGTATCTGTTAAGTTTTTATGATTTTTAAATATTTTATTGTACTATAATCAAAATGAATACATTTAATATTATTTCATATTTTTTATTATAAAATAATATTAAAGAAAAATTATGAATAATCGTATTTAATATTTGATTGTATTTAAAGTAACTGTAGTCTGATTCCGAGTGTTTTAAAATGTCATTTAATCTAATTACAAGTACTTAATTTTGTTAATCTGATTACGTAATCCACATTACATGTAATCAGTTACTACCCAGCTCTGTATATATAGTTTTTTTTTTTAATTCTTTTTATTCAGAAATGTCTTATTTTAACATACATTTACATGTTAGTTCTTTAAAGACATTCATCAATCTATTTTTGAAGCACAAGTCTTGATATTTTGACAGATTGATATCCTTCGGAAATGTCCAGTGATAATGAATGTTGTGTACTGGTGCGGTCTAACTGACAGATCTATGAAATGTCACAGAGTCAGAAATGGAACCCGAGACATCCCAGTACATAATGTTTCAGAGCATCCAGTGTAATCATAACCATCTAAATCCTGTTGCATCTCACCCTTACCGGGACATTTGCGGTCAGCATCCATTGGGTGGGCCTTGTAATTAGTGGTGTTTTGCATGATTTAATCGATCTTCAGATATGTGGAATATCCACAAGGTATTAATTACCGCTCCACTCCATCACCTGGTGCCGTATCGCCGAAACACACTCAAGTGGGACACGTTTAAAGCGATAGCCTCTTTGCCATAAAACATGAATGAATATCCGGGGTGGCCTCAGCTTCGAACAATACCCCGAGCCAATGCCTTCGGCGAAACGTTTCTACGGTTCATTTCTGTACAACAACCCTCCAGCCAAGAGCCGTTCTCTTTTCAAGTGTGCAACACAAAGTGGAAATGTTGACTACAGAAAGGAAGGAGGACTGCACAACCACAGATATGAGAATCAAAGACATGTTGGCATCAGGGGAAGGGAATACACTCACCTTAATCAAGACAAGTAACCATATTTTATTTATCAGCTATTTATTATTGAGTATATATCATCCATTAAAAATGTACAGAGTATTGCCTACTTCTTTCTTCGCCCTAAGTTAGGTCTCAGTGCACAATACCTACAGGGTATTCTCGTATTCTTTTTTTTCTTTTCACAAGTATCACTGCTAACATTAACTCAAAACTTTTCTAAACTACCTCAGGAGTTTATGTTCCATAATTCTAACATAAGTCCTTCAAGATTAAAAACGGGCCGTCAAACACCAGTGGCAGTTCTGGGTCACTTGGTGTCCTATAGGAAATAAAACATGACCAAAGAGAAAGTTCTTATTTTTTTAAGTCTTGTAGTACTGTTTTCTTCGTTAAGAGTGTAAGGGGACTTGGTTTTAAATCCCCTATTAAAAAACCTGTATACTATATTTAAAATAGCCAAATCCTTTTGAAATTATTTTTTATTTTAATGATCATTTTCAGTACAATTAGCTATTAAATTGGCAAATGAAAGCTTGACAGATGGTCAAGGTCTATTCAATACAGCCTCATGCCATTAATTTCAAATAAAGTATGTACACATTGACGACAAATCACCCAAATTAACATTATAATTTAAGTTTGTGTGTTCTAGGTCAAGTCAATCTGCAGTTTTAAGCGCGTCTGGCACTGACAGCATGCAAGACCCCCTTGAAAACTAGAGCAAATGAACAAACAGCCCAGTTGGCCAGCCGAGCTGCCTGAGAGACGTTTTAATTAAAACTGTGACATTGTATCATAAAAAGCAGGAATCTAATCATGATGGAATAAATATAATGTAATTATCACTCAGGTTATAAATAGCTTTAATTTCATGCTTTGCAAAAAAGAAGAAAAAAAAAAAAAGGCAGCTGAAACAGCACCCGGGTGTTTACAGAGCTCTGCGCCACCTTCAGTTAGTGCCAAGAGACAGGAGCCACATCCAATTTCTCCTCTACAGTCTCATGTCTGTCCATTCATCCATCAAACCCTTCACACTCATTTTCTCACGCCCATCTCCAATGGAACAGCACCTCAAGGCCTTTCCCTGAGGGAACAAATTTGTGTAGTTGTGATTTTATTTGTGATTTCAATCCCATCCAAATTGAGCATGTTTTATCACACAACAAAATTATGAAGAAAATGGCCTGTTTTTGGCTAACTCAGGGGTCCTCTGAGAAATCTAATCCTGTTCGGGAAGGAATGTATGTGATTGTGGTATATTATATTTTTCACAACCCTTCTCCTAATTTATTTGAACTTTCAGTTGAATAACTAAAGCTAAATTCTACACTGGTTTATTTATTTTGACCTTTTTGCCAACTTTCTGTGTAAAATTACAGTTGGCGGTTCAAGTACTGCTGGCGCCCAATCCAATGGATAAAGAGAATTAAAGTTGCAAGGAAAGTCCCATCTCTATACTCAGAATAACCACTTGTAGCAGTTTAAGGTATAATATTCATCTTGATTCCTGACCATTATATTATATAGTTTATATTTTATAAATGGACCCTTTTCACAATACTGTGAAGACGCGTTTCAACGGTCATCAGCATCATAAACCCTCGAAAGTTTTTTTTTTTTTTTTTAAATGTATGTACATTTATATCACCTTTGCATCAAATTACAAAAAACTACAGAAAAAACTAGTTAACGCTAATGCGAGGGTGTTTCTAATGTTTCTATGAAAGGGACGGTAAATTTGACATTGTTCGCTCGTCTGACTGCCGTTATCAGTCTCTCAGATTTTTTACCTTTTTTTTGAAAGTCGTGAAAACACTATCGTTTTCACAGTTTTTCTTTTGCTATTTGAGCAAATGGGAATGCAAAAAATATATTTGTGGTACTCTTCCATTCACTGCTCTCGAAGTTTACCCAACTATGACGACTTACGCTGCTGAGAAACCCGGAAATGTGAAAAAGGTCTATAATATATAGTACTATTTATTATATATAATTTATTTTCTATTATATATTTTTTATATTATATAGTTTATATTTTTATACATGATATATAGTATTATATATTATAATAAGTATTATTATTTTTATTATATATCATTTATTTTATATAGTCTCCAAATTGTAATGCCTTACTTTACTAGTTACTAGTTAAAAAAGTAATCTGATTACGTTACTCGCATTACTTGTAATGCGTTACCCCCAACACTGGTTAGGTCACCCAATACCATCCAAATCGGACGTCCTATGTTAATAACTGAAACTAAAATTTTGTTTTGAAAACTAATCCCACCCAAATAGTGCTTAAGAAGTCACACAGAGGCACCTTCTGCTCTAAATAGTGTAGACAAACTCTATCACCTTCCTTTAAACACACACCGAGGCAGATGGTTGAAGCCTCACACCTACATATTAGTCACATCGGGTGAGAATGTTTGCTTGGGAAGCTCAAATAAATGCCTAAGCAGACCAATCAAGAATGTCTGCGATTTGGCTGATTTACAGCAATCGCACACCACCCAGACAAAACAAAGGAATAGCAGACTAATCAGAGGAGTGTGAGAGGAAAGAGAACACAGGGCTTTAATGACTGGCCTGCAGAAGAAGGAGAACAAGAGGAGGAAGAATACTTGATGAGGAGTCACTAGTGGCACAGGTGCACGAGGTGAAAATAGGAACAGCACTGCATCTAATGATCAGGAGGGGTCCTTGAAGTGTTCCTTGGGGAACCCCACAACACATGGAAGAAGATTCACGTAATGAAAGAAGCCGTTGTAAAATTGTGGGGGAGATATGGAAACGACGGTATGGTTAGATCTTTGTGAGGGGTTACCTGAAAGACAAGGTTTTAAAAGATGCCAATAAGCGTCTTAGTTTACGTTTAGACTCAGTTGAGAAGATGCCAATAAGCGTCTTAGTTGGTATGCAAATATATTTCAGGCTAGTTTCCCTTTAAAACAATGAACCTTGGGTGGAAAATTATATAGGCAAAAAGGCTTGAGTTTGTTCAAATTCAGTTTTAAACTTTCAGTCGATCATAGGTGGGATAGGAGTTGATATGAAAGCAAAATTCGCTTTTGTTACTTTCTTTAAGGGTATTTCTAGGGCAAATTTACTTCACCGCACTGTTTTTTTTTTTCTTATTCAAAAACCTGCCTCTTATGCTGTCTTCATGTGCTATCATAAATTTCTTACATCCCATTTCCGAAGTTGTAATTACGAATTTGTCGGGTTCAAGTGCTTTGATGTCGGAAAGAATAAGAGTTAGGAAGGATGGCAGGTTCATTCTTGCCTCTTTCTTGGGGCAATCTTACAAGCCCAATTCCAGAAAAGTTGGGACATTTTGTAAAATCCAAAAAAATCAAGAATCTGTGGTTTGTTAACTGTCTTCAACATTCATTTAATTGACAACGTTACAATTAAAATATTTCCAATTAAGTTGGCCAGTGAAAACACTGGAATTTTTTTTCTTTGTTCATTCTCTTTAACCTTTATTTAATCGACCAAAGTACAATTAACATATTCTTGATTTTTGGGCATTTCACAAAACATCTCAGCTTTTCTGGAAAGCTTGCCGACGATTCCAGAATTTCGGTCAAATAAATGTTATTTTTGTTGTTTTAAATATACAATATGCATCAAATTGTATACGTATATATATACATGACTGTAATGGCAGAAGAAAACACTAGATGTTGTGTGAAAGCAAGTAAAACAAGTCACTACTTTACATGCTAAAAGTAGTATTTTGTTGAAATGTAATAACTTGGTGCCTTAGAAAATACTTTAATTTCAGTTGCCTTCATTTAATTGGTAGATAAAATCAAATTCCTCCCTACATTTTTCCCCCCGGTTGAAAATCCAGTTTAGTTAAAGTAAAATGGGTTGAGCACCATTTCACTTTTACCGTCATGCATGTCCACAGCTTCTGTGTTGAATTACGTTAGTACTATTACAAAAGAAGGATTGCTGAATGACCCATAAACCCAATTTAATGTCTAAAGGAAGTAAAAGGGTCATAATATTGAGCTCCTTCCTTATGTTCATTCCTTTTAGTGAGCTAAGTGGAAGAAAGTCTTCATTATAAGCGTCAAAAATGTGTTAACCTTAAAGCATAAATGACCTCAGCCTATGGATAGAAGAACTTGTATCACATGATGGGTCATGCACCATGCAGTCATAAAACAGGAGGCTGAAATGGCCATTAGAAAGCCATTTTATTGATGAAGTCTTTCTACCGCTAAAAATTGAGTTACTTAGCGAAAAAGGACGTAGCTCAGTGTCAACCTCTAAAGACTTATTTACTTTTGTTTTGTGTTCCGTTGGCTCCTCATTTATTTGGTATTGATGCCGTCGTGTTAATTTCCCCTGCAGTGACATTCTAATAGGAGCAGAACAGATGGAAATACAGGATTGTCCCAGCAAAATTCATCATGAAAAATGCATCCGACACCTGTGTAATTTGCCTAATCATCTTTTCCTAATAAGCTCCCTCCATTAATTATGCACGACTTCCACAATGCAATCAAGATAAAAGTAAATCTGATGACTTAATACCCTTCAAAATAATTGGTTCAGCCAACCACCCTCCACCACACTCCCCCTTTCCCATCATGCCCCATCTCTGGGACAGCTTCTCTTTGATTCTCTCCGTTACCTCTCCTGGACATTAATTGGGATTAGGGATCGTAAAGCGCGTAGTCTGGAGTGTGCAGCGTGTCAGGGTATGCATGACAGGAGTTAGGCCGGCAAGATGGCTGAGGGCAGGAAGTTCACCCGCTGTGGACTAAGGGATTCAAAAATGGTTTTCCCCACTTCCTTTAACCCGCCCCCCACCTCCCGAGTCCTCCTCATCTGATCCGGCTCGCTGTCTCGTTGCAGTTAACAGATGCAGGTGCAGATGAACGTGCATCAGGAGGCAGCTGCGAGGGCCTGTCGGTGGGGCTTTGGAAACCTAATGAGAGCCAACCTTTGCGAACTTGCTGTCCTGCCGTGCGTCCCACCTGTCACTTTGTTACAGCCGGCGTGTGCCTTGAATTTAGTGGGCTAAATGAGCAGGAAAAGGAGGCTGTCATTGCCTCACGCTGAGGCTTAAATCTGAAGATGGGGTGCCCGGGGCTGATCCTAAGCCGAAAAGCTGGAACAATACAAATAAACAATAAGGTCTGTTTAAACACAGGGTGCTAATTCACTAACCATTTGCGCCAATTTTGCGTACTATTGATATTTCAGCGTTAAAAACGGCATCTTTTTCACAAACCACCAAAATTGGTCGAGGCCATTCACACAGAGGGCATTTTTGTGTTTAAAAAGTGTGTTTTTTTTTTTTTCAAATCTGCTTTTAATTTAAGTGCTGAATTGAATTTAGAATTGCAAAAAACACAAGCGCAGCAGTCAAACATGTCCATCTACCACACGTTTATGTAGAAAAAACGTGGAAAAGCACCGCAGTGGAATGCTAAAACGCATTCTGTGGGAATGGCCCCTAACCAGTCACTGAAATAATCAAGTCATTGTCACTTTTTTGCACCTTTAAGGGAAACTGTTAGCATTAGCAGTAAGTGCCCACAGAAAGTAGACTGTAAAGGTCACAAATTTACAATTTTTGCTTAAAGATTTGTACACATTTTCTGTTGATTATGGTAAGGGTAAGTACAGACGAAATGATAAAGAGTTTTGCTAAATCGGTTGCAAAAACAATGCAGACAGCACATGTAAATAAACTTAGCTATTAGCTGCCACAAGTGAATTCTACCCATAGCCTTTTAAAACACCTTCCCAACTGCATCATTACAGACAAATATGTGTTTGGTCTGTGTATCAACCTATATTCTGTGCTCTAATTTTCACATTTTGCGTCTATTAGAAAAACTGTTAGCATTAGCAATTAGCGCCCACTGAAATTATGATGTAAAAAAAGATTTGTTTACATTTTCTGTTGATTATAATACCAGTATCTATCTATCTATCTATCTATCTATCTATCTATCTATATTCTAAACCCTAATGTTTACTTTTTGCGCCTTATTAGGAAAACTGTTAGCATTAGCATTTAGCGGTCACAGAAAGCTGTAAATGTCACAAATTTTGTTTTAAAAAAATTTGTTTATATATTTTTATTGATTGTTAGCAGTAAGTGAAGATAAAATGACAAAGAAGACCTTTGCTAAATCAGTTGCAAAAACAAAGCGGAGAGCACATACAAATAAAATTTGCTGTTAGCTGCCACATGTGAATTCTCCCCATAGACTTTTTAAACACCTTTCCAGCTGCCTCATTAAAGACAAATATGCGTTTTGCGTGAATCCTTACCTCTGATCTCATGAGTTTATAGTCTATGAGATCTCTGTCTTCAAGCGCATCTCAGACCTTTGGCTGGCAGCAAGTCTATTCTTTCCTGCGCTATTGCTAATCCATGGCATAATTAAATCCCTGCTACTTTTAAGATATCTGAACAAAGCCCACATTTTCTGATTCCCCAGCGTTCCACCTTTGATCAGCTGCCTTACTCCTGGCGAGAAGCTGTAGCTAATGGGAGTTAATGTTTCTCTCGGCCGCGCTACCCACGGAGTGCTGCGTTAAGCCCACATCAATGGTGATTACAAGTGCGTTTGTGGAGGTGTGCTGTAGTGCTCTTTGCATTGAACTGGCCATAACTAGCAGTATGGTGCTGTCTTTTTATTTGCTCAGATTTTGAACTGCTTTGAATTGCACAAATTGTCCTGTGTTGTTTACGGTGCTGTGCAGTTGCTAAACTAAAAAGTGTGATGCTATTAACTTAAAAATATTTTAAAGTAGCATGATAGCAGTTTTGGTGTTTTCACCATAGTGTAGCTTTTCCAGTAACGAGCTAATGTTTTCAGCAAATAGAAATGCACAAAGCTGTTTTATTGTTAAACTTTTGCACACATAGCTTTATTGCTAAGCTAGCTGATGTATCTATCTATCTATCTATCTATCTATCTAGAAATCCTTTGTAACAGTGCAATCCAATGTAACAATCATTTACACTTTTTATCAGTTCAACATATCCTTGCTGAATAAAAGTATTACATTCTTTCAAAAAAGAAAAAAAAAAAACATTTTGAAAAAAAAAACCTTTTGAACAATGTATATTGTTACAAAATATTTATATTTTGAATAAATATTGAAAAAAGTCACAAGTTCCAAACAATATTAAGCAGCACAACTTCTTCCAACATTTATAATAAATCAGCATATTAGACTGTAGGCCTAATGGCTGATGAAAGTTCAGCTTTGCTACCACATGTATAAATTATAATTTAAAGTATATTAAAATAGAAAACCAGTCATTTAAATTGTAATAATATTTCACAATATTACTGTATTTTTTATTCAACAAATGCAGCCTTGATGAGCAAAAGACATTTCTTTAAAAAGCATTAAAAATCGTACTGATCCCAAATGATGGTGTAATTAATTTTAGTTATAGTTTAGTTATAGTAATGTGTGTGTGTGTGTGTGTGTGTGTGTGTGTTTATTCAACAAATGCAGCCTTGATGAGCAAAAGACATTTCTTTAAAAAGCATTAAAAATCGTACTGATCCCAAATGATGGTGTAATTAATTTTAGTTATAGTTTAGTTATAGTAATGTGTGTGTGTGTGTGTGTGTGTGTGTGTATATATATATATATATATATAATGAACTAACTTAGTATTTAGTATTAAATAGTATTTAGTAAAAAATTATAGTATTTAAAAAATAATAGTATTATAATTTATATTTTAGTGTGTGTATATGAGTGTCACTGACTACTTCATGATTAGCTAGACTGTAGATCAAATTATAAGCTTGCGAACAACTTATGAACAGCTTTGCAAGTTACAGTTTCAAATTAGCTTCCGCAACACTGGGTTGCTTCTCACAATTATCCTCAGACCAAGTGAGGTGTTGTGTTGTTTTTCTGTGGAAATCAATGTATTTAAACAACAAAGACGTGTGCAGGGCGACTAAATGTTAAGGCTGCTGTACGAGGCGTTGATTAAACAAAGACAAGGAAAAGAATAGACTTGATCAATACTGAAAACGGAGCTGTTGACGAGACACAAAACGATACTGCATCACAGTTCCTTTCCACAGATTTGGTCCGTACGACTTGAGATAAGTGGGCCGTAAGAGGCTTTCAAATTAACATCTACATTTCGAGGTATTAGCGTGTTAGATGCCACCCTCCACCTGCAACACTTCCATCCCACAATGCCTTGTTTCCCAGCCCGAACACTCACACTGTAACACCTGCACAGAGGCATTGATGCACCGATGCACTGAGTAGCTGTTTATAGGAGCTTTTACATCATTAATTTGGAGACTGCTGAAGTGTTAATCAATGCCGCTGCCATAGTAACAGAACAAACAGTGAGTCCTGAATCCCCCGCTAATTGTGCTTTATTGTTTCAGACAGAGCAAGCAGAGCAAAGGGGGCTTCAGTTTGACGTCTGCTCATAAAGACAATGTTCTCATTTTAGCCCTATGTCTCTCCATCAAACTTAGTCAGGGCGTTGGATCCATTAACCACTAACACCTCACCAGCGGAGAATGTTTTAATCAATTATGGTTTGACTCACTCACAGCTTATAGAGAGACAAGCACATTTATGCCTTCCTCTTTAAACTCTCACCGTGAATCGTCACGTACAAGTGCTTGTCCTGGTTTGGATGTTAAATTTGGAGAATTGCTGGTTTAAAGTGCATGCATTAGGATAGCATGCAGTACATATAATCAGGTTAATCATTATGGCTTCAAATTAGGTGAGGTGAAGTTTCGCGCATAGAAACTCTGAAAGCTTTGTTTGTGTCTCCACTTAGCCGTTATGTGAGCCAGTGGCTTTGTAGGAATTAAAAATCGCAAACCAGCTGCTAAAAAACACGTCTCGGTTGAACAGGAAAGATCAATAGGGAGTTTTAATGGATTTTATGTGGGTAATGATAGAGGAGGTTAAGAGGCTAGGGCATGGGTTAATGGTACTATCAGGACATAGACCAAGTTAAGTGCAAAGGAAAGGTCTACCACCAGAGGTTAATTAACCTTTTTAAACCCCAAGGTGTCGGAACACACATACATATTGAATAGAAGCTGCCACAAAAAGTCTGTAGGTCACGGCAAATACATTTTGCAAGTTACAATTAAAACATCATCAGACCACTCCACATCTCGATTTAGGAGCCATTTATGAGGCGAAAACTCAGAAGGCAATTTATTACAGTCAAAAGCTATCTGAACAGGGGGCAGCGGGGTTACCAGATATATAATTTGAGGCAATGGCACATGGAGTAAAGAGACAGGGAGGCCAGTGATGCAAGCCCAACGCCATCCGCTCTTCATTTTTACCTTTTCATTTGCACAAAGTTTAGTTAATGAAAGATTAAAAAAAAAAATCCTGCAAATGATCAGCAGTTTTTTCAATTCTTTAAAATAAATGCTATATAATGCACTATTAACAGCCGTTGATGATCATACTGGTTTATGCTGTTGTGAATTTGGGGACGCATTAAAGAAAAGACAACAAATAATATACTTTTTTTGAAGTTGAACAGGATGTTAGCGTCAAATATCATTAGATATTTATATTTTAAATATAATCATTAAATAGTACTTCAACTTAAAGGGTTAGTTCACCCAAAAATGAAAATTAGCCTGTGTTTTACTCACCCTCAAAGCATCCTAGGTGTATGTGACTTTCTTCTTTCAGACGAATCCACAAACGTAATAAACACTTTTCTCTCACTTCCGCTGACTGTGGTACACGGAAGACGTTCAGGCGGATGACGTAGGACGTATGCGTCGTGCACGCGCCTCTTGAGAAATGCAGAGCAAAAGAAAAAAAAATTTCCTTACTTTAGCAAAGGAAAACCAGTCTCCTCTTGGCTTATTTCGAAATCCTCCAACATTTTTCTTTACTAATCCTCGTTTTGTACTTCTAATTTGTGAACGTTTTTTTGTTTTGTTTTGTCTCCGCGTTCGTCACTTATCACGCATCGTCGACGTCTTACGTCATAATCGGAAGCCGTTCAGCGGAAGTGAGAAAAAAGTGTTTATTACGTTTGAAATATGGATATTTATCTTACAAAAATGCATGGATTCGCTACAGGAGGCCTTTATTCACCCCCCGGAACCGTGTGAGGGACGATTTATTACGGATGCGTGCACTTTATTTCCCGTCTTCTGAACTGTTGACAACCAACACCCGCTTACCCCCATTGAAAGGCTTGGAGGGGCCAGGACAATTTTTAATATAACTCCGATTGGATTCGTCTGAAAGAAGAAAGTCACATACACCTAGGATGCTTTGAGGGTGAGTAAAACACAGGCTAATTTTCATTTTTGGGTGAACTAACCCTTTAAACTTTATTTCAGTTAACGTGTATTTAATTTCAAGTGATGAATTTTTTATGGTTTTAGTTTTAATTAACGAATAACCCTGCCCCATTTACTTTTTTAAAAGCCATTCTTGGTTTTATTGTGAATGATTTATTGATGCATGTTAAAATAGAAAATTGCTTTTCTATATAATTTTTAATTGATACTTAATTTTTAATCTCACCAATTGGTAAGAAAGCATGCCATCAAATTCAAACTTCAACATGAATTCAATCTGGCTGTATTCTGGTTCGTAACGCCCTTTTGGATGATCAGTTTCTGATGCATAAAGTCTAGTTCTTGTTGAATATATATTTATTTTCTTGTTGAATAAATGAATTTATTGTGACTCACTTGGAAAATGGGTTGCGTACGATAATTTCTATGCATAAAGCAGATAGAAAATATATTTCTCAAGTTATCAATCCTTTAAGCCTTCGCACAAGCATTAAAACATTTGAGATCTTTCTGGTAAATATTTGTTTGCTCTAAGAAATAAGCTTGTTTTCTGAAACCCTTTGAATTACTTGGATTGCCTCAGTAGCTTTTTAATGATGTGAAGGCACGAGACGGTTACCGAAAGTTATTGCCAGCGAGTTTCACTTACACTTCAGCGTTAGTAACGAGAGTTAAAACATCCCCCGTGACCGAGAAGCGCAAACCATGATAGACGTAAGACTGATTCGTGGTAAATAGCATACGGAGAACCCTGCTGATGACTTCCACTGTGAGTGATCAAAAACTTTCTACAATCCGACACGCACATCTTGCCGTTCCCTTAGTGGCTGGTATCCCTGCCAGCGCCTCCATTTTGGAGTTTGGAGCTCCCCAAGGCCGGCTGTCCCAAAGGGACCACAAGAAGGTAGCAAGTTTTGTGAATTTCTTCCTTGCAAGGATATTTTGCATCTAACACGGATGAGAGGTTGAGGGTGGGTGCAAAGATTCATGAAACTCATGAAGCTGATATTTCCCTATCCTCTCCAGCAGTATTCCCTTTTCCGTCCTTTCCCAAGAGCCTGTCAATCCACACCCAAAACAAAGACAACAAAGGAATCCCCACTGGAACCAGGCCATCCTCAGAAGCGTAGCGCCGAGAAGATACTCTCCACACCCATGATGTAATGAACAAGCAAGGCTTTCCCCCTCCCCAAAAACTCTTTGCTGCTTTCCGACTTGGCTCTTTTTGGATATGCCTCCTTTTTTACTTCACGCTGAAAGTTTTTTCCTGCATATTCAGTGTGAGCCCGGAGTTTGAGACTGCTCATTCGGAGCCTCGCACCCACTCTCCTGCGATGAGCGCTATTCCCAAGGTGCGCTCTTTCCAAGTAATTGCCCTGTTTTTCCCGAATGCACCGGATCTGGTGCCACACTGATGCTGTGCTTTAATTTGTGGGTAAATAGGCTTTCTGCTGAGTTTAAAAGCACGGCACCCGTTGGGGGAATTAGCTGTGGGGGGGATTCTGGAAGGCAAATCATTATACGAACGAGGCACCTTGTTTCTGGCTGTGCATCGAGGAAGTTAAGCAGGTGGATAATACGGCAAACAAGGGCGCTGACGGTAACTGAGCTGACCTCACACATCACGCGCTCATCGCGCTTCGCCTGCTGAGCCGTACTGCCAATCAACACAAACATCCAGAGTCGCTGGATTCTGGTAAACAGCTGAGCTGCTACAGGCAAAGTCGAGCGCCGTTAAACACGATATAGATTTGAAGTCAGAACTAACTTTGGTATTCAAAAGCAGAGCATGCTTCTTTATTCAGGGTTTGGGGGAGTTCAGGGGACGCAAGCGCGTGCACACAAATTAAATATGCAGAAAGTACATATCCTACATGCAATTTAAACAATTTAAGTTTGTTCATAGTATTTCAACTCTAGAAAATCATATATTTTTAATGTAAAAATGAGTAGCAGAAATAAATTTCAAGGAGATTCAGCATTGTGGATTCATTCATGGCATAATTATAAAAAATAAAAAAATCCAGCTCATTTTCTCAAATATATACATGCATTTGTATTGTATGTATATATACATAATAAATATACACAGTACACACATATATTATATTATATTATATTACATACATTATGTAAACACAAACTTTTATTTTGGATGTGATTAATCGCGATGACAGCCCTAATATATTTACACTATTTACCTAATACAGTATATTTACACTATTATTATGCTTAATAATACATTTATATGTCACTTTTTTTTTTTACATCAATACATTCCATTTAAAATTTAAAGCCAAAAAGAGTGCTTAAAAGGTTGTCCTGTTAAATCCCTTTAAATAGGAGATAAACTAGATTTATGCAATTTGTGAGTGCATTTCAAACGTTTGTCTTGAGAAGTAGCTAATAAGTTTTTTTTTTACATTTCCAAGAGTGTATTTGCATTGTCAAATCACATTTGAAGGTGGATGAATCCTAATAATTAAAACAGACATATTAGGAACAGCAGAGTGCTAATAATATGTTCAAATGAAACAGGCAACATGAGCTCACCAGACCCTCTTTGCAGTTAATCACTTTGAAATAAAAGACAAAACATCTCAAGAGAATAAACCAATTATAACGAGATAAAAGGCAGCTAAAAATAAGGTTGCAATGAAAAAGAATGTGCTGCCTCTTGTTTGTTCACTATGACTTGCACTGCTGGAGCAGCTTTGACTGAAATGGGATCCCAGAGGTCTGGGTACTGGTTAAACACATGCAGTGACAACCCAAGCATAACTCGAAACATTCACTCTGTCCCACAGGTAAAACGCGGCATGGACATTTAGTGTCACACAAGTTTAACTTTAGATGCGTCTCCAGCGAAAGCGTGACAGCCGGCCCTCCGTGCACAGAGCAAACTTTTACGCTCTAATTTCCATTCCCAAAAGTGGACACCTGAGAAAAAAATGTATCGGTGATGGACGTTCACAAATGACAAACACAACACCGAGCCGTTCCCTCGCGCTACCTGGAGCGCATGCGAAAATTCAATAGGTGAGCCTCTCGTCACAATGCTTGATGGTTGAATGACAGCTTTCAAGAGAGCTAGTGTCCCCCATCGTCAATTAGGAGCAAACCTCATTGACACGCATAAAACCCTGCCTTCCTGTGCTTGCGGTAATTGCAGGCATGACAGTTTATCATTATCCATGAAAACCGCTGGGTTTTGCAAGCGCCACGCTTTTTTTCAATGGTCCTTCTCGACTGGAGAGTCACTCCACTTTTTTGTGTCTATTTGTTTCCATGTGATTATTTTTTTCCCAGGGCCAAACAGTCATTTTACTTTAATGAGCTCACCGTTTTCAAACATGCCGAAACAGCGACAAGTATGGAGAGTCGGGTTGCGGGGGCCGATTGAGAACTTTAATCAAGGCAACCAATAGGCAATTACAACAAATTGCTTTTGAAAATCCTCGGCACTCTTTCAATTTGTTTGCCTTGTTCACTCCGTTCATTTCTCTGTTGATGTGTTTTCAGCTTTGTCCATGAAAACTTCATTATCATTTATCTTATAAGCTGAGTACATGCACACTTTAAAGGCATGACTTTAAGGTCAATTATAGAGTTGATTCAGATGAGACTTTTGAAGTGTAGAGATTAAAGCGGCTTCACAAGTGTTTTCTTTTCTGGGCGGGACTTGTTAAAGAGCCAGTTAGATATTAGGGGGCGGGGCAGAGGCGGGGCATTTGATTGGACAGTAATTTGTAGCACAAGATGAGTCGTCTGCATTTTTGGTCTGTTTTTTTGTTGTTGTTTTTTTCTGGTTGAGAGAGACCTCAAATTTTATTAAATTTTGTCAACCTTTAGGACTTCGCTTATAGCATATAGACAATGCTAATATCATCAATAAAATTAGTGAAGATAATGGTCATTACCTGACGGTCTTTGATTTCATCATGAACAACGAAGACGAGACAAGGTGCACATTAAGGTGCTAATTAAAATGTTAAATACTGACGAAAATATCACTAAAAAAATAACATGCAAGGTATTAACCATTTCAAAAATATTATTTTTGAACAAATGCTATTTTAGTATTATTTATATTACAATTTGTATTGATATTTTTGTAGAGTTTTTATTTTATATATTTTCAATTTTCAATGTAATTTTAGTATAAATTTTAGAAATGTTATATGCCTTTGTCATTTCTCTTACTTTTTAAAATATTTTTGAAATTAATTTTTTATATTTCTATTAATCTTTTATTTTAATTTTGTTTTCAGTTCATTTCTAACATTTATCATTTTTACTTTGTTTTTTTAGTGTAATTTTTTTAATCAAATTTTTGTCTTATTTCAGCTGTATTTCAATTTTAAAACTACTTTTAATAGTTTTAGTTAAACTGAAAAACAAAAAAAAGTATTGTTTTGTTAAATGTTTGATTTATATTTAAAATAATATTTATCTTTTTTTATTTTTTGGTTTGATTTAGCAATTTATTTTTATTTTTCAATTTATTTATTTTTTTATTTATTCTTGTAGTTTATTTATCATGACAGAATACTGACTACATTTAAAGGACATTTTCATCAAAAGACAAAACTAAAATTGCATATATGACCTCCAAGTTAACAGATTTGGATCAAAAGCCCTAAAACCGATTTCATGGGATCTGTAATATCACTGTAAAGCCGCCTGGGAGACGCTTGAAACAATTTCTAGCCTCTAATCCCTGTAATTAAGACTAACGAGAACGATCATGTACTTCAGCAGCAAACAGTCTGTGTTCATGAAGCCACTTAACGTCCGGTCGCACAGCAGGCGTCATTTGTTAAAAATGAAAAGTCCCTTTCCTTGCTCTCATCACGGCTGTTAAATAAGGATATTGACCTGTAAATTCCTCAAAAGGCTCTGGCATCGCGAGGCCCCGAACACTATTTGTTGTGATGGGGCCCGTGTTTGTTTTTGTCTAAGTGATTCGATATGTTCTGCAGTTGCAGCATAGTTTCTTTTGACATCTCTAAGCTTAGGGTTACCTCTCTTTTTTGCTTCTGAATAATTCATGAACAGAAATCCAATACTATTGAGTTGGAGTGAGGGGGACTCAGAAAAAAAGTTGAATTACAAAACATTGCATTCTTTCATCTCATGAAGTTTTGCGAGGAGCAAGGGTCAATTAAGAGTCCTCTGGCTACGGTGAGTATGAATAATGCACCACAGGGCTGAAAAACCTTGGGAGACTTGCTTTACTTGTGTAGATTATTGACGCTCCTACCGCTTTTTTCCCCCTCCTCTCTCCTCAGGTGAAAAAGGACCCTTTGTCTGCGGTGTCTCTGACTGTTCATGCCTCAATAGCCTGGAGGCAAAATGGGCCTAATTTGCACAGGTCTGTTTTGGGGCCAATTATTATAATACCAAATGTTCTGGAAACACAATAAAATTGAAAACAATAAAGAGCAGAGCCGCCAATGTTGTCATACATTTTACATTTTAATGAATCTTTCATTAAAGATGTATTTTATCAGTTTGGCGATTCGCAGTGCTCCTCTTTTCCACCTTCTTGAGTGTTGCTGTAAGATTTAATAGCTTATATGTATAATATATATGGTGTTGTTTTTTCAAAAACTAACTGAAAATACGGCAGAATTACCGTTTTAGTTTATCTATAGACTTTAGTTGTACCTGACGAAGTTATTGCTTCTGACATTGATGTCTCAGGTACGTTCACAAAGAGTTTCAGCTCAACGAGAAAACATAACTCAAGGGCAAGGTCTCATCTGGCACTCGAGAAAAAAGTCCTTATGTTATCAGGAACATTGCACACTGTAAGTGTTGTCGTATTAATGAGCATATGTTGAGTTCTACAGTACATTGTATGTACACTGTGTCCTGCATGGTTTTAATAGGATAGTTCAGCCAAAATTGAAAATTCTGTCAGCCTCATGTTGTTCCTGGAATACAGAAGAAGATATTTCCAGGCTCTATGATGTTTTGGACCCCATTGACTTTCATTGTATTGACCAAAACACTATGAAAAAGTCCTATGGGTTTGGAATGACATGAGGGTGACAGAATTTTCATTTTGGCTGAACTATCCCGTTAAACTAAAGCCATGCAGTACAGTGTTTTTAATAGCTTGTACATATACATGATTTATAGGTGATCAGTTTTCCAAAACGATGTGAAAATAATCCATTGTTGTTTTGGACCTCCTTGTATGAAAGTCTGTTTCCGGAATGGAATTTAAAATAATAATAATAATAATTAAAACAAAACGTAACGGCAACTTTTTATCACAATTCTGACCAAACAAACAAATAAATACATAAACTTATATGTGAGGTTTAAGTCTCACCAAAATAAATAAAAATAAAAGAAACAACAACAATAATAATAATAATAAATAAATAAATCAACCAGAATAGCTAAATATAAACTCAGAATTCGGACTTTTTCACAATATCTCATAATTCTTAGTTTATATATTTCTAAAAAAAATTCCTCAGAATTCTGAGTTTATATCTTGTAACTTTTTTCTCTGAATTCTGAGTTTACATCTCGCTATTCTGTGTTTTTGTTTCTATCATGGAATAAATAATAAAAAATGTATCTCACAATTCAAACCTCTCAGGCTTCTCAGAGTTCATATTTTGCAATTCAGACTTCAGAATTGTGAGAAAAAAGGTCAGAATTGTGAGATATAAAAATGTCATAATTGTGAAACTCACCAGGACTTGTCACAGCACTTACATATTGTTGTTCTTTTGTTGGTTTGATTGGTTCTATTGTCCTCATTTGTGAGTCGCTTTGGATAAAAGCAACTGCTAAATGACTAAATGTAAATATAAATGTAAATATAAGTTCAGAATTGTGAGGAAGAAAAGTCTGAATTGTTTTTTACAATTACCTTTTTATTGTTATTAATATAATTATATTTTTTTTATCTCAAGACAGCAAAAAGCTTCCATATCATTGACTTTCACTACACAAAAACAGAAGAAAGTCAGTTTTGGAATAACATGAGGTTGAGTAAATGATGACAGATTTTTTTCATTTTTGGGTGAATTCCTATCCCTTTACGAGAAGATCATGCGTTCTAATCATGTCTAATTTTAATTCCTTAAAAAGTTCCTTATGCAAGAGCACTATAAAATTAGGCCTGGTCATGTTTTACATGCAGATGCTGCATCTGTCATGTTGGTCAGAGGCTGGATACTCTCAGATAGCCACACAGGCAACACTAGATGTCAGTGTTCTCGCTGATGTCGGGCTGCAAGCTTTTTGTTTGTGGGAAGGGGAAGGAGAAGCAACTAGTTTGAGAAGATGATGCTTGCACTTCAGAACTTGGGGGTCCTGATGGATTTCTTTATATTAGAGGGACTGTCTATGAGGAGTTAGGGGCTATTACTGTGCCAAGCCTGATCACAGGGCATCACTTTCATCTTGCCAACACTTTTGTATAATTAGCAGACTGCTAAATGACTAAATGTAAATATAAATGTAAATATAAGTTCAGAATTGTGAGGAAGAAAAGTCTGAATTGTTTTTTACAATTACCTTTTTATTGTTATTAATATAATTATATTTTTTTTATCTCAAGACAGCAAAAAGCTTCCATATCATTGACTTTCACTACACAAAAACAGAAGAAAGTCAGTTTTGGAATAACATGAGGTTGAGTAAATGATGACAGATTTTTTTCATTTTTGGGTGAATTCCTATCCCTTTACGAGAAGATCATGCGTTCTAATCATGTCTAATTTTAATTCCTTAAAAAGTTCCTTATGCAAGAGCACTATAAAATTAGGCCTGGTCATGTTTTACATGCAGATGCTGCATCTGTCATGTTGGTCAGAGGCTGGATACTCTCAGATAGCCACACAGGCAACACTAGATGTCAGTGTTCTCGCTGATGTCGGGCTGCAAGCTTTTTGTTTGTGGGAAGGGGAAGGAGAAGCAACTAGTTTGAGAAGATGATGCTTGCACTTCAGAACTTGGGGGTCCTGATGGATTTCTTTATATTAGAGGGACTGTCTATGAGGAGTTAGGGGCTATTACTGTGCCAAGCCTGATCACAGGGCATCACTTTCATCTTGCCAACACTTTTGTATAATTAGCAGAAATTTGCTGAGATGTGTTTTCTCCTCCCTTCATTTCCTAAGATGAATCATCAGGAGTATAGACTAAACTCCCTTTCTTAGCTCCTAGGATGCAAAAGTTAAATGTAAAATTAATGCTTGGTCTTATTTAGAACATATATTTAGTATTTTTTCTTTTCTGTTTTGCGCTTTGAAGCTGTTGGATTGGATTCACCTAACATGCCTTACACACTTCTGGAGGCACATTCTATAAGTTTGAGTTTTGACAGAAATTGTGTAGCATTAAAGTATGTTTCTCATCTTGTTCTTAATGATCATAAACAAACAAAAAGAACTCAAGTCATAAATAATCTATCCACTCACAAGAGTTTTAATCTTGAACCTGCCTGTGGTCAGTCAATAATAGCCTACTAAGATCTCTCAGGGTCATTCTATAAATTGTGTGATTTTTTTAAAGAATAAATGTCATTCTATGCACTCTGTCAGACAAAGAATGACTATTAGGATGAATATTACATATAAATATTATATCCTATGAAGTATTACTTATTGTAATCTAAGTGTCTTTGAGAAATAAGATGAATTGTTTATAAAAATTATTCGTTTAACTGTTAATGTTAACTTTCCCACCTTTAAATAAATTTAATTGTTTTACACACAATGGGTACAGAAAGCAGGCTTTTGGTGAAATGACCCCTAGCGCCGAATCTACTCAATTTCGTGATGACGTCACGGGAGACGGCTCAGTTTCGATGTTTGTGAGCACCAATCAGAGCGCAGAAAAACCCGGAACTTCTGAGAGCGTAAGAAAGAGCGTCTGTATTCAATTTGAAAAGAACGAACGTCAGGTATGGAATGTTTTTGCGTTTATACGTTCTATATCGTTTTATATGCGATTTTATAAATGGTAACTGGATCATGAAGTTAGCTATATAGGCTATAGCCTATTTTACAGTCTAGTTTTATTCTCAAGAACACGTGACAGCAGAAGTGTAGGCTACTTCTACATTGTTTTTGAGTTCAGTCATGCGAAAAAGTGTTCATTCTTTATGAGTAATTCAGATATGCCATACTCGATATTAATTATTGTCTCCAAATCTCCTAACGTTACGTTTAAGTCGCGAGCGGTGACTCAATGAAAATAGTCTGTCTTTGCTTATGGTGACCTCGTATGTTTGTGTGTATCTTTTAAAATCTGTTTTGAAAATAGTTATCTAAATAGGATCCGAAATTCTGTGTTTTTGATATTTAGTGATTTGAAAATCAAAATTTTGCTTTCACAAACACATTAAAAGCAAGTAAAGCTACGTATTTATTTAACCCTCATGTTCTTTTTAGGATCTAAGAGACCCTTAAATCGAAGTATGTTTAAAGTAGGCTATATTTGTTTGTACTTATACTAAAGATTGATACTTGATGCTTTTGTGAATTGTAAGAGCTGATTATAAACGATTTCTTACTCAATGAGATCATATTTCATTCACTGACGTTAGATTACTGTATCTGTAGTCTCAGAGACCCCATATATAAAACAAGAAATAAATGTAGACTATAGAAGTACACCCCTGCGGCAAAAACACACACACAAAGTAATAAAAAAAATAATAAATGCAGCTAGGTTATTAGGTCTATTTGTTTTTGTTTTTTTTTGTTTTTGTTTTTTTTCTTCAACAATGACTTGTTGCTGGAGTCAAACTGAGACCTATACAAATCATTTTACTATTACTTACTATATATACACTATATAATTCCACGGTGATGGAAAATCTCTGGAAATCTAGTTGTAAAATTGTGATTTCTTTGGCCTGCAAAAATCATGGAAATTAGTATCTTAAGAAGTCATGCGAAAGTCATGAGAATTTCTATAGGGAATCTAAATGTTTATGCTTTGGCTCAGCTTTGAAATATTTAATCAGCTAGTTGTTGCTGTTTGTAGAGTTAAACTTGCTGTAGGCCATCATGATGACATCTGTTTGCTTTTATTGGACCTTATTTGGACTTGTTTCCATTTTTATTTTAAAAGCTTGGAATCTGACATACTAAATCTTACAGGTATTTAAAAAGGGAAAAAATCAATAGTTTGAAGAGAAAATGGCGCAAATGTCTTACAATTGTCTAAATTCGTGGTCATTTATCATTAGAACTAAAACAGTAAACGTTTTTCATTACCTGAAATAAAATAAAGGTTAAATTAAGTAAAAAATTATAATAAACTTAAAATAATTTTTATTTCAGCTGCAGTAGTTGCCAAGGCAGCCTTTCTCATTTTTAAGTACTAAAATTACTTAAACGGAATAAACTAAATAAACGAAAGCTAATAAATAAAAATGAATACAAAACTATATAAAAAAATTAAATGACAAAAACACACACAAAATTCTAGAACTAACTAAAATGAAAGAAACAGAAAATATAAAAAAATAAAATCTAATTCTAAATATTAACAAAAAGTATAATATCATTCCAGTTATAATGGCACTGTAGATCTTACCGAAACCTTCAGAGCAATAACAGTGAGTGGGAATATTTGGACATGCTCCAGCTCCGCCCCTCATCCATGTGGCTCTTCTGGGAAGCAGATCTGTGGACTTGCCAATGCTGATGATGTTGCACTGCTTTATTTGCAGGTGTTACCCAACACCTTCATATTCAGATACAAGAGTGTTTGTAAAGAAAACCAGAGTTTGTCTGTGTAATTTTCCTTATGTATGCATAAAACCTTATCCTGAACAAAAGAAAGTGGTCTTGTTTAATATAAGCGCTGAGTTATGCAAACAAACCCTGCTGGTTGCTCCATATTTAGTCTTTTTAACTAGGTACTCCTGACCCCAGTCCTCTTCAGCTGGCTTTTAATTGGCTTCACTGGGCCTAAAATGCTGCAATATTTCTCGAAATTGACTGCTTATTTGAGTGTCGAGACTCGAGAGTGATGCAATTTACAGTAAGTTGCTGGTAAAAATGGACTGTGGCTTCAGACGCAGCACTTAGCAGAGGCTGCATGGGGCACGAGGAACTTCAGGGGATGCATTTCACGTTTTATGGAGGTTTTGTACAAACATGGGGACGGGCACCACAAAGGCAGATGGGATGGGATTTTTTGGTACTTTCGCTCCTCATGGATACCCGTATGCACACCTCTTAGTCTTTTTGGGTTGATCGGGCTGCCTTGTTTACAGTGTGTTATAGAAGGGCTGACGCCAGCCTCCCTCGGGAGGGAACAAGGGTTAATTGCTGTTAAAGTGTTGTTCTCGTTCCTCTTTCTGGCCCTGACGCTCCATTAGAGCTGACACTAATGAGGCAGTGCAGAGAGGACACCCCGGAGTCAAGGGACCGCACCACCAGCTGGGGGAGGGAGTCATGATGGAGAGACTGAGACTTTACTTAGCTGAGAGAGAGAGAGAGAGAGAGAGAGAGAGAAAGCATGCACTAAGTCATAGATCAAGAGTGTGTGTTGTTCAGTGTTGTTGGGATGTGTGTAGGCTTGGCTTCTCTTAATTGGAGGCTTACCCTCTGCATATGTTGTTTGTTTCTCATTACGAATTCATAGGGGACTGAATAGCTGGTCGTCCCTCATACTAGGTCTGTTTAGCCAATGGCATTTGCTTAGTTATTGGACTGTATTGATTGTAATTTAGAAATATCAAAATATGGATTTTCAACACCCTAATAATGTACATTATGAAATTGGCTAAATAAGTACTTTTATAAAAAAAAAAAATTGATCATTGATTAATGAAGTCTACAAAAGATGTGAAGCTGCTCTAAAATTATTTAATATTTTAAATATTTTCATTTATTTTTATTTTAATAAGTACTATATAGAATTCTATAAGTTGTATCGACTACAATATGTAATAATTAGTGCTGTCAAATTATTAATCGCATCCAAAATAGTAGTTTTGCTTAGGCTGCGTCTGAAAGCCTATTTATTAAGCATATATAAATACACACACATGCATTTAAGAAAAATATATTGTTTATATATTAAATATATTTATATATAAAATAAATTATATGAATATAAATTTATACATATAAATACATGTAAATATATATATACAGATTAATATACATTATAATGAATTTGATGAAATCAGAAAATAAACTCTAATTCACTTATTTTATATAAAATTATAAATTATTTTAAAAAATATGAATATGAGCAAACTCAGTGAAAGAAATTAAATAATAAAAAGTCATTTAATATTTGAAATATTTGCCATTTATTTTATATTAGTTCTATTTAAGAACTTTATACAATTCTTTATAGTTTTGTTCAGTGTATATATATATATATACGCACACATACACAAATTAATATATAATAAATAATTTGAAAGTTAGTATTTAAGTATATATGTATTTAAGTAAAGTAATAAAAAATCATTTTAATTCAAATTAGAATTTTAGTTTTTTAGTAACTCAACTTCAGATATATATTAAATATGTAGATTTCATTTATCGTCATTACATTTTTATTTTGGTCAACAACCGATAATTTGATGTCTGTTTAATAGTGGTTTTCTGTTTTGTAGCTATAACACTGATCTGGAGTCAGCACCCTCAACTGGTCGGTCATGAGTTTTGCTCCGAGTCCGTTCACCCCCATGGGCATCCGCAGCATTCAGGAGCAGCGGGACCGCTGGGAGAGGAAGAGGAGCCGCACGGCCCGCGAGCTAGTCCTGAGTGAACAAAGATACTGCGAACAGCTGGATCTGGTCGTCACGGTTAGTCTCTCTACAGGCCCAACATTACACAAACGCCCATGGGCTGAATTGGTCGATCTTGTATCAAACAATACACTGATGGAGAATCACTTGTCTTGTCAGGGCTGGATTTAGTCATAGAAACAGAAAAATGTGTTGATTGTCAGAATATCCTAAATTAATACAAATCTGAAATTCTAATTATCTTCGAGAGCTTTATTCACTGTTTCAACAGCACAAAGTTTTCCATTCATTGAGTGGTCCTTGACACCATCACAGGGCTATTCTTTTGAAATTCATAGTTTATAACCTGTTCAAGGCTTTTATTTTGCAGCTAATTCTTTTTACCTTTAAGATCACTGAGTTTTCCGTGCCATTTCTGTGCGCATTTTGTTGTATATCAAAATAATTGGCATTTGAATTTGCAAAGCTAACACAGCGAACTCGCACGTCGGTCTTATTGTTTTCGAATGCCGCAGCTAATTAAACGGTTGACCGTTAAAACGCGACTTATTTTGAGAAACCAAACCACGTCGCCTCCCGCCTCTGGTGGAGTTGTGTTAGATATGCGGCTCATATTAAGCCGTTGGAGGTAATTGAGATGTCATTGCTGCAAAATGCTTGGCTCTCCACACATTTGTTCTCGCTTTGTCTCAAGGGTGTGCGACGAGAGGTGACACTCTCGGTAAGATGAAGAGTCATGTACGAGTGGCGTCTGAAAATTTAATTTTCTCTTCCTCCTGTCTCTTTCTTTTCTCCAGTACTTTGTGGAGATCTTGAAGGCCAAAGGAACCCTCAGGCAGGACATTAGAGAAAGCATCTTCAGTTCAATTAAATCCATTCATTTAATAAACCAGTAAGTATCCTTTAAATAATTAAGTGAATATTCGCGCTCAGGGGAGAGAGACGGCTGAGGGTGGCTGGCTTTGATACCGTTTAAAAAGGACGAGAGGGTAGGGGAGTATTAATTGGGGTCTAACAGGAGAATCAAGTTTGAGAACTTGGAGATTGCCTGGTGTGCCTTATCTTATGTTATTCTCTTTAATTGGATTGAGAATCGATGCGGATGCTGGATTTAGGCTTACAGATGCACTTTCTCCAGAGTATTTCATGTTATCCCGCCACTATTACCATCAGAGGTGATGGCTGCCTGTTCATAATGGCCGCTGTTTGTGTTTTCTAAGCCTTATGTGTTGATAAAAATAAGCGTTTGCAATCGCTGAGGTTTTAAACATGTATTTTTAATGAAAGTGTTCATTACCATGCGTTCATTACTGATACTCACAGTCTTTCCACTATACTGTAGCTGATTCGCCAGTTATAGGCATCAGGCTATTCAATACAAAGTTTAAAGTCAGAATGAAACACCGTTCGCAACCCATTTCAAGTTGGCACAGCAGTCAGGTTTTTTGCACTTCTGAGTAACACTGGATATTCAATATAAATTAATTGGTGCAGGACCTGATTTTATCCTATAAGATCTCGTTACGATACCAACATTTCAGTAGTTGTAATGTACTTTTTGTTCTTATGGTTTTGACAAATGCTTTTATTCAAAGCAGGACAGGGCGTTCAAGCTTTATGTCAGTATTTTAGGAACAAACTCATAATAACCTTGGCATTGTTAACATTATACTCTATGGGAAGTTTTGTGATTGTCAGTACCATAAAATGCTATTTAATTCAGACAAAATAATATGAAATAATATATTATTGATATAATAACATTAATATTAACAAATTAAATTAAAATAAAATAATGTTTTTTTTTAATCCAACCAGATTTTTTCTTGAATTTTTCAAAATGTATTTATTTTTTTATTATTATTATTATTATTATTATTTTTTAATGGTAATCAAACCAGTAAACAGTCTGTATTTATCTGGAAATAATTGAAAACAGTTTTTTGGGGATCAACATTCCTTTATTAATATTAACTGCATAGACAACAGCAGCTCTGTTGAGCTGTATTTAGATCTAATATTTTATTAAAATTTATTAAGTCCTTTTTGTTTTTGTCCGAAACTTTTACACTCTCTTAAAATAAACAATAATATACCAATAAATGGATTTGATTGTGAACCAGTGTTGTTATTGTAAAATTCTTTAAAAATTGTCTTCGGTAACTGAAATAAAGCTTAAATAAAATATAAACAGAAGATGAAAAAATGTAACTTAAAAAAAATTGAAATTTTGCTTTGGTGAATAACTGAAATAAATACATTAAAGTACAAAATTTGAAATAAAAAATGTTTACATTTATGCATTTGGCAGACGCTTTTATTTTAGTGACTTGCATTACATTTAATGAAATATAAAAAAACAAAAAGACAAATGCGTATAAAAATGCCTAAAACTTGTATAGATAAAAGCTATAAATAAAAGCTCCTTCAAACTAGTAATAAATACTACAATAGTCTATAAATAATATTAAAATAACAGCCATGAGTGCTTGCAGGGCATGGATGCAAATATGCAAATTATACTAAAATGTTTTTAATTTTGGTAGCAACTTCGAACTGAAGTACCGACACTTTTGACAAGGGCAGTGGGTTGGAAAATTTGAGATATTTTCGATGTCAGCTAAAAAGAACGAATCAGTCATTTCAGTCCGAGGTGTAGATATATAGTCTACAATAATATGAAATTCCATGATGACTTTGATAATGTCTTTGTTTTTTACCGGTGGTAGAGTGGTCATGCTAAGTTGTGAAACCCAGCTGTGACTCTTCCGCATACAGACGATTAGACACTCTGCTTGAGGGGCATTTATGACAGCTTGAGCAAATGAAAAGCCAGAGCCGCTGGAAACGAGGTGCTGGAGATGAAATAATACATCAGAAAAACTGGCCTGAAGAGCAGTCGGCATTGATCTGCCCATGCGGGCTGGGCAGACTAACAACAAATTAACTCACAGGTGTCAAGAAGCCTGTTCTTGTTAATTTTATCTGAGGCTATCTATGGCACAGAGCTCTCGTGAAGCGTTTTGTGTTTTGATGTACCACATCTGAAAGCAAAAATAGAAAAGCATGCCTCTCCAAATGTCCAATAGCCTGTAAGCGAACACGCTTCAAGCTTTTTATTAAGACCTTCAAGCTTGCATTAGAGAGATCATTGCTCCTCAGTGCAGAGGAGCGGTGTTTGATATATTTAACAACATGATCAATCTTAGAAAATTTACCTGACAAGCTCAGAGAGATGTTACCTAACAGGAAAAACCTAGTGAGGAGATTTCATTAGTCCTGAATTGGCCAAAGTTTTCATACGAGTTAATACAGCGTGGTTTTGTTGTGTACATATTACCAAACGACTGGAAGGGGAACTACTGACTGCCTTTAAGGGCCTCATCCAGGCCCTGTTGATTGAGAATCATAAAATTGTCTGAATAATGAATCACCGTGGGTCCCCGAGGCTCCCATCAATGCCTGATTGACGGGCCTCTCTACAAACAGTGGCTGAATGAAGATGGAGGGCTGAGTTTCAGAGCCCGATGTATTGGATAAATCGGTGCTCGGTTACCATATATCATCATTAGAATCGGTTATTGAAGTGCTGGGTGAAGCGTAATGGCAGTCTCTCAATTTAGATCTGTGAACAGACAGCAGCGGCTGACTGATTAAAACGAATAAAGTGCTCGCGTTCTCCAAAACCACATCGTTATCAGGAAGCTTCTTCAGATGCACATTGATATCTGCGCTGGCTGCTGAAGGTTATTTGAATCCTTAGCTGAAATCATCACTTTTTATCTTGGACTAGTTGTAGCGCAGAAAAACAGAGAACAAGGACAAGGAGGTGAGCCGTAGATTTAAAAAAAAATTAATACAAATTTTTTCAAAACCTCTGACTTTTTTTATTCTGTGAAATGAAAAAGGAGATATTTAGCAGGTTGTCCAAGCTGCTCTTTTCCATACAATGAAAGTGAATGGTAAAAGTTACTGATAAAAGTAATGCATTACAATATTGCTTTACAAAAAAGTAACTGTTACTTAGTTACTTTTTTACAAAGTAATGCATTACGTTACTTTTGTGTTACTTTTTGTCACCTGAGCTGATGCTTATTTATTTTTAATAACAAAAATCTCAAAAGTTCTATTTTTGGCAACTTTAAAGGCCCTTTCACACCAAAAGTGAAATTAATAAGCCTTATCTGAAAAAGTGAATTTGAAAGTAATGCGTTACTTTACTAGTTACTTGAAAGAAGTAATCTGATTACATAACTCGCATTACTTGTAATGCGTTACCCCCAAAACTGATGGTGACTGCAGCTACCAGTTTCATAGCACTCTTTTGGACTCTTTTTCACACAAACTTGTATGGCATCAGAAACACTACTTTAATGGTGATTTTTTATTTTCTTTGTAGAGCTTGACTGCCCCTTGGCCACCTTCCTCTTTCGTTGTATGGAAAAGAGCAGCCTGGACATTTTTCAAAACTTCTCCTTTTGTGTTCCACAGAAGAAAGTCATGCATGTTTGGAACAACATGAGGATCAGAAATTTTTTTTTTTTAATTAGAAATTATTGTATTTGTACATTTTATGCATTTGGCAGAAATACATTTTGAATGAGAAAATTTATTTTATTATTTTTATTTATATTTTTATAAAAAAATTTATTTTACATTTTATGCTTAAATTTCTGATGTATTATTTCAATTAATTGTATTTTTATTTTTTTTTTATACAGTCTTATAAGTGATTATATAACCCGAGGACAATGCAAACCAATCATTCCCAGTTTTCGGTAAAACCTTCAAAATGATGGCAGCCTCAAAGGCGACAGTAATACGATGACATTCTAAGAAAATATCTGTCTGCTCTATTTAAGTTTAAAAGAATAGCTTGCAGTTGGTTTGAAGTTCATTGTTTGTACATCACATGATGCTCTTGGGTCGGTAAAGACAAATACATTCCGTATTCATTAAACGCTGCTGAACAAGCAAACAAACAAACAAACAAAACTTGAATATATTGTCACGCCGCTGCCATTCATCAGAATTATGACTGTTTACCTGATGAGGGGAATAAGGCAATAGTGGGAAGAACCCAATTATCCTAGAATGCACTGTAACAGTGATCACCAACTTGAAAAGGGCTGTCACTTAAGTAGCACAGAATCAAAAACGCATTTGAGAGAGAAATATTCTGAACGAGTGCGTCTTGGGGGTTTCTTAATGACAGTAAATGTGGTGTGGAAATAGATCAAATAGTATCCGATATGAAGAAAGAGGGTCCTTGTCGCTATTGAAGGGAGGAGGGAGTCTCCCTACAAACCGAACGATGCTTTTGGGTCCTGTACATATTTGTGTTTTTACGAGTGTTTGTGTCGCTGCTAACTATTCATCGACGGTAATTAGTATTCCTCGGTTCTCGCTTCCCGCAAATGAAGCCACATAGGCCTCCATTGTTTGGTTGAGTCTGTGCCCAGCCCAGATGTCGCAACCGCTAAGAATTAATGTAGATTAACATGACGCAGGAGGAATGCTAATGTTATCTTTGTCATCTTCCTGACGGCCAGAGATTTTAATTGCCCTAAAAAAGAGCATAAAAAAATGTAAGTCGTAATTTCATATTTATCATAATAGCCTCTGGCTGTGAGGAGGAAAAAGGAAACACTATTTTTCCCGCCCTTTGCCCTCGTTAGAACTCTCTCGGCTGCTCTACCATCTCCTGATTACGAACAGAGGCTACCTTGGCTTTCAACTTCATTAAAATCTATTTAAATCAACTTCAGCCGCAAAATGCTCCTCCTTCCAGCATGTAAAAAACGCAAAGTCTCAGGGAACATCATTAGGGAGAGTGCGTGTATCCGTACCTGTATTTCTGTTTGGTCTAAGCGGTACCTACCTTGCCTAGTTTGGATAATAAGCTCCCTCACAAGTGTCAACACCCTCACCCTTGAATTATACCCATGTCACCCTAATGTGCCTGACAGCCAGAGCACCAACTCTTCCATTCCTCTTGAACACCTTGTTTTGTTCCTGATTTCGCAATGAGTGCGTTCCTGCTACAAAGCGCCACACGCTTGCCCTTGGGCGCTAGCCTCAGCACCCTTGTCTCAAATAAGTATGTCACCCACAGGGAGGGGCCCTCGCATGACACCACACAATGTGGTAAAAACACTTCCTTTCGCAAATACGTTTGCCTCTGAACTAACCCCCCTCATTATTTGTGACAAGAAGTGCCTTGATTTCCAAAACAGTATCAGGGTTATCATTGCGTTTGGAGTGCGGTGGCAAGACTGCAGGGTAGGGTAACGTGAAAGTGGGCCCTGTTATTTGTTTTTTTAAGTTAACAGTACTTAATTGTTGATGATTTGACACAGTATGACGGTTCTTTGAAAGTATTATTTAATATGTAATTGTGCAATTTAACGACAGGAAAAATAAAACTAATTAATTCAAAATTGAATAAAATATAATGAATAATAATATTAAATGTATTATTTCATTAATTAATTTGTTAGAAAATAATATAAAACATTTAATTTAAAACTTTTTTCCAATTTATATATATATTATTAAATAGAGAAACAATTAATGAAAATATAATTTATATTTTATTATATCATATTTATTTATATGTTTATTTTATTATATATTATTTATATTATTTATAATGTATGTGTACTATATATTATTTATTTTTATTTTATTTTACAGCACATTTGAGGAATGATCAATTCAATGAAGTCTGATTAAATTACGCCGCATAAAGCAAACAATATTTTTACTTCTTAACAGGACCCTGCTCACTCATCTAGAACTGGGGAGATTTGGCATTGGGTTTGAGGAGTTTTGCACTCATTTGCAGTTGTACAATACGTACGTTGACAACATTCAGACGGCTAAAAAAGTCCTCATGGTAAGTTAAAGTTAAATGTTTCATATGTTAGACTTGACCCCCTTTTTACTTCTGTTCACATGCTCAGCATTTGGCATTGACAGCCATACTTACAAATGTGACTCTTTATGTTGTACGGCCTTGAATATACGGCGAATATGAATAAATTTGACAGATTGTGTAATTTTCCTTTTCTTTTGATAATGATTTGCTATTTGAAGGTAGGTTAATTTTTTTACCTGCTATGAAATCAAATGGTCGCTGGTATTGGCTTTTCGCAAGTAAATGCCTTATTACCTGGATAGAGGTCACCTCCTTACACAAAAGCCAGTGGCTACATCTATCGATATGAAATCATGAATATGTATTCATTATAGATCTATGGTAATGTGCAGGATTGACAGTATGTCATGCTCTACTTCTAATTAGTCCAAACCTATTAAATCATTGTACGATTCCTCATCTATGGCAGCTTTTTTCACCCTGCCACATTGTTCGACTCAACCTTGTGGGGGGAAAAAAAGAAGAGAAGACACAATGTCGGGTCAGTAACTCAAAGATCGCCATTCAGAATGATTGACGTTTGGAACGGTGAAAAAAAATGGAGTCACCTACCTGATTAAGGCTTATGGATGACACTGTGCAAACAGATCTCTCCAGGCAAAGCCCAGCGGTACCATTAGGTCCAACACTACCATCTCATTACGCCTGACTTAAGTGGGCAGCCTCCATCAGTGGGCCGGAAAAAAGTGCGATAGGGAGTCTCTCTCTTTGCTAATTAGCTCCTCCCTCGGCAAGGCACCTGTACCCAAGTGTACGGATGACTGATTCCTTGTTAGACCAAATCAGTTAGTGGTTAAAGAATCATTGGCACGCCTGGCTAATGCTAACTTCTGTGTTCTGTGTGCTTGCGGTGAACTGAGGGGGCATATTAACGTGTTTCGTGCTATGCCAGTAATTGTGTCTGATACCGAATATATGCTCGAGTGTTAGCCTCGCAGCAAAGCTCTTCCAAGCTGCGTGCTAACATCTGGTTTTATTTATCTGAGGGGAAGCCTGGAGCCTCACAGATATAAATGTCTTAATTAAGAGGAGGAATACGTCTGCGGCCAATTGACTGGTTCTCATTGATTGCAGACTGAGCTGTTTAAGTTAGCATCGATTCCTCCGCTAGGCCTACATGGCTGTAATTGCTGGAACATGGGCTGGAGTGTTCGCCATGTCACATGATTCAAACATGGCTGGTTTGTCCTTCAAAATCCACCGTCGCATGAAAATGAATAAGAGAATAGCAATCTAGGCCAAGATCTCAACGTTTTCTCAACCAGTGGCTCTTTTTACAGGTTGTTACATGTTAATTTGACATTTTTAATTTCCTTTTTAGTACCATTTTTAACATTGATTGAACATATATAATAATATATGATGTGACGCTTAAATCTGTTAAAAGATAGTTTTGAATTATTTTAGAAATGCACAATATATCTGTACCATTTAAGTTATTGGCCAGTATGGATTTTTATCTATTTTTTAATTTTTTATTATTGGTGTAAATATATTTATTTGATCAAATTTAAATGAAAATCAAATATATGAAATATTATTACAATTTAAAATAACTGTTCTATTTTAATGTTAAACATTAAAATGTTCTGCTATGTTTAATAGGAATCTTGAAATAGATAAATAGAAAGGTCAAATTGACAGCGTTTGTAATCTTTAAAAATACTAAAAAATTAAAATCATTAGCAACTCTCAAAATGAATGCTATTTTCATGCTGTACATTATAATTTTGAGATGCTTATATTCACTTGTTAAATAGATTTTAATTTTTAATGTTTTGTCAGACAAAATGTGTTCATTTTATTTAAAATTATATTGTTTTTTAATTATATAATTTTGATATTGTTTAAATTTTTTTTTTTAATGACTTACCTATTATTTTAAAATGTTGAAAGTAGTGCTGGGTGGTATGACCAAAAATTTGCGGGACAGCACTGGCGAAATCTTCCAACTGAACCATAGCTAAGGTTTATCCAATAAAGTCGCTAGGTTTGTCAGTATGAATATTCTATGGAAAAAAGTAGTGATCGACCGATATTGATATTTTATAACTGATACCAATTATTTGCATGTTTATGTGCCCGATAACCGATATGCAGAACCGATATTTAT
>NW_015660878.1:438766-446071 GCF_001515625.1 Sinocyclocheilus rhinocerous | reverse complement strand
ATAGGCTAAAGAGTGAAGAATAATTCACTGGATAATGTTAATTCACTGAATAATATTGTCTGGAATATTGAAATATAACAAAATAAACTCTATTTCTTCGAGCCAAGCTGCATAAACTGCATATCAGGCATTTATGTAATACATCTAATTTGTGCATTAATGGCTGTTATGTTAAATAAAGTTTACTAACTACAGTAAATCAAGTACCCGTGCACGCCGTTGTTGTTGTCTTGTTTCCCCTCAGATGCGCTGCAATGGTGATCCTGCGCGCAATTCTCAAAACATCCACAAGATGCTTAAATATCGGGAAAATATCGGGAAATCGATATATCGGTCAATCTCTAGAAAAAAGCAGCTAAAAGGGTCTGAAAGTTGTTAAATCTAGTGCTAAAGTCACGCTCATGTGTGTGTGAGACGCGGGAGCTGATGGCAGGGGGCGGTGGATATTTGTGGCGGTCAATGTGGATATTGTGGATGAGTTCTTCTGTGTCATCACGTTCTATTAGTTCTACAGCTTCAGTTTCGGAACTTTCACACTTAGTAACACATACAGCTGTTCCCTCACCACAGTGCAACAGTGAAAAGGGACCCCTTTCAAACAGTGTTGCGTTCCGAACATTGTTTAAGTGACATACACCGGTATTGCGGTATTTTAAAAATTCTTATCATAACAAAAATAAACACCGGTATTTGGTATGAACCGGTATACCGCCCAGCACTAGTTGAAAGCTTTCAGGATTATTTAAATGCTAATAATTGAAAATCTTTAACAACTCTCAAAATGAATATATTTTTCATGGTGTACATTATAATTTTGAGATGCTTAAATTCACTTATTTTTAATGTTTTTTTATTCAGGCAAAATATTTTAATTTTAGTTTGATATAATAATAGAATTTTTATATTGTATAATATTGTTTTGATGACTTACCTATTATTTTAAAATGTGGAAAGCTTTCAGGATTTGACAGGATTCATTCTGATAATTTTTTTTTTTTTTCGGCTGTCCTGAATAAAAGATTCCTCTCACAGCATGTCCAACATGCGGTTATTTAATGTTGCTGTGTTTCTCAGAGGGAGACCCCAGCTGCTTCGGCCATAAATGTTAGCCGAGCAGGTGTTGTACACGGTGTGCGCCGTTTGAAGATGATGGATTGTTTTGTTTACTTGATATGTTTATTTATTATTTACTTGGCACAAAAAAGTAGCACGACTTATGCTTTTCTCAGAGGGAAGCACAATTCCAAACAAATTTTACATAAAAAAGTGATATTTTGCTATGCTAATGCAGACTCTGTCTGCCATTATCCTGACATGGTTCGTGTGAATGTATATTTAATAATGAAACCAAGGTTGCCTCTATTCAGAAGACAGCTTGTGATAAGAGAAAACAGAGATGTCTCGTTGTGCATGAGTGAGATTGAGTCACAAGCGAAACTGAATGCACAATTCAATAGACATCACGCCACATGCATCATCTACGGGGGAGATGCTGTTGGTGGGAGGTAAACAGTGTTATCGCTAGCATTATCAAATGTGCTCTACTGTTGTATCAAGTTGTTTTCATAGAAGCAGATCTTTGATTCATGGTTCATTTCCTTCTCAGGTTCAGGTGAAGAAAAGCAAAGCCTTCAGACGGTTTAAAAAGCTCCAGGAGTCCAGGCCTGAGCTCAATCAGCAGAAACTTGAGGATTTGCTAACGCTTCCTCTTCAGCGCATCCAGCAGTAAGTCCTCGAAGACACGTGTGACAGTATTTGAACTTTAAAGTCAACAGTTATTGGTTATCAGCAGATATTAGTATTTATTTATCAGTTATTGGCCATTTTTATTTATCGGTTGTCGGGCAACATTACAGTATTTATTTGATAAATATTATCATTTATCAACCGGTTTAGAATATTTAATGCATGCTCATTTCTTTTATTTCAATATCTGGATAACTTTTCCCCATATCTAATGCTCACTTCAAGTTTAAAATTTACCAAAAGTTATTATTTGTGTAAAATGCACTAATAATTTAACAGTGTTAAATGTACTCTTTAACAAATGTCAAAATGAATATCGCTTTTTTTTCACATTATAATGTTGTGATGCCTAAATGTTGCATTTAAAGTTATGGATTTTAGTGTTTTATAAATTTAATCGGTTATCAGCTAGCTATAACATGAAAAAATATTTATCAGCCTATTGTTATGGAAAATAATTATTATATTGGTGCACCCCTAGCTGAAAAGGAGAATCATTTCATAGCAGGTTTTTGTTTTGTAGTCGTAGACATGAGTGTTTGTGAAAAACTTTATTACTTATATATTTCTACTTTATTTATCCATTTGGTGATGGTAGCGGTGCATAAATGACACACTTCACCTAAAGATGTTTTGATTTAGTGCTGTTTAATGGACTCCTCAACCACTTATTGCAATTGACGTGCAAAGTTTTCTTCTAATCTCAATAAATGTCAGAGTACCTCAGCCATTGAATTTTCAAGTCAATGAGATGGATTGGTCAGCGGATGTTTTTTGTGCATTTAAAGTTTAAACCATCTGCTTTGGTGAAGAGATTACGGGATCGACAGCATCAACACGATGGCAGCATTGAAATGCAGTCAGTTCTTGATGGGAATGTAAAGCGTTTTGGTTATGCATCAGTATCTTCTGACACAGGCCAGTCTACTTCACAGTCTTCTGCTCAGCTGTCAAATCACTCTACAACTTCACATTTTGTTGATCGCACTATGTGGATTTACTTTAAAGAAGGATTTTGGGAATCATTTGATGGCATGATAACAGAAAGCTGTCACCACCGGGTTATGGTTTTCATGCTTGAATTCTTCATCCGTATTTCTTCGCTTTGGAGGAGTCAGTGCACGGCGCGTACCGAGCCTCTCAATGACAGACGTAATTATTGTTTGATGTCGTGCTCACACCTGCCTTCAGACTGTCCAAGAACTGTCAAAATCCCTTTTGTTAAGCCGCCGATTTTGTTGGCTGTAATTTCATGCGGTCGTGGTCTCAGCCGTTAATTAGTGTAACAGGGTGCGAAATGAACTGGAACATGCTTAAGAGCCAGCAAAAATTACATGGCATTCCTTTATCAAGCTGCTCGAGTCCATCTTAATTAGGCTTTTATGTCACTCCTACTTATTAAATGTAGTTTCCAACATGAAAGAAGACAAACACAATGTCATTCTTGCTATGACGATAATTATGTCTTTATATTTATTCTTTATAAGAACATTCCTCAGCTAGCGCCCACCTGTCATAGTTTTCATTCATATGCAAAATGACAATCCTGTTTGTTTACAGGCCCTCTTTATGTGTCTTTGTGCATCCGTTTTAGGTGATTTGATCATGATTTTACTCCTGTAGTGTCATTTGACCAATATTTTATCAAGGAAAGCTTATGTTAATTAATGAACATTACTTTGTCAGTGTATCGCTGCTTGTTGAGAAAACACAAAACGTAAACCAAAAAAGATTTAAATGTGAAGCATTATAATTATATTTCTCAAACTTGTGGAATATGCAAATACCAAGCTAAATGCCAACATGCAGTATTTTAAAAATTAAACCACTTCCCCAGACTTTATGGACTTAAAGGGATAGTTCACCCAGAAATTAAATAATGTCATTAATTACCCACCCTCATTTTGTTCCAAACCCATAAGACCTTTGTTCATCTTCGTAACACAAATTAAGATATTTTTGATGAAATCCGAGAGCTTTCTGACCCTTCCATAGACAGCAACACAGCTGACACGTTTAAGGTAGTAAGGACAGTGTTAAAATAGTCTGTCTGTGGTTCAACCTTAATTTTAGTGTCAAAGACTGACACGGAAGAGTAGAAATTGTTTAATAAAGTTATTTTAGTTTTCTTTACACACAAAAAGTATTCTCGTAACTTCATAACATTACGGTTGAACCACTGATGTCACATGGACTATTTTAATGATGTTTTTACTACCTTTCTGGACCTTGAACGTGTCAGTTGCGTTGCTATCTATGCAGGGTCAGAAAGCTCTCGGAGTTCATCAAAAATATCTTAATTTATATTCTGAAAATGAACGAAGGTCTTATGGGTTTGGAACGACAGGAGGGTGAGTAATTAATGACAGAATTTATTTTTGGGTGAACTCTCCCTTTAAAATGAAATGCATAAAGTCATGTTAATTTTGAACAAAAAGTTAAAAGGGAAAAGCTGGCACACTGTTGCACTCAAATAGACTATTATTGAGTAGTGTGCATTCATTTTTTTTTTTTTTTATATATATATATTATAATTCAGCAACGATGTGCTAACTAACCTGATCAAAACTAACAGTGAAGACATTTATAATTTCACAAAATATTTTTTATTTCATATAAGGTTGTTCTTTTGGACTTTCTATTTGTCAAAGAATGCTGAAAAAATGTATCACAGTTTCCACAAAAATATTAAGCAGCACAGCTGGTTTTAACATCGATAATAATAAGAAATGTAATGTACACAAAATCAGCATATTAGAATGATTTCCAGATTAATGGTTGCTGAAAATTCAGCTTTGACCTCACAGGAATAAATAACTGTTTCCTATTTAAATATTTTTAAATGTTGTTTTAAATTGTAATATTTCACAATATTACTGTTTTTATTGAATTTTTGATCAATAAATGCAGCCTTGGTGACCATAAGTGACATTTAAAAAAATCTTAAAGACCCCAAACATTTAAACAGTAGTGTACAGTATTTTTACACTTTTTCAAATTTTTTTGGACAGATAGTTGCTTTCTTTCGAAAGCGAATGAAACCGGCAAAGTAGTGCAGTGGATGATTGACAAGAAATGCGTCATTCCAAAAGAATGCATTATTATTTTTATGCAGTATAGTCACATTCACTCTGCTTTTTAAATGTGATATGTATGATTTGACCACATAACATTTTGTACTCCATTTATACCTGTTTTGAGCACTGACCACTTGTTAGAAGATCACCTAACACCGGATTCACAAGATACCTTTCGAACGAATATAAGGTATTTTCTCACTGTTTTTGTCCCGCAGCAAACCACAGGACTTTGTGTCGCACCCTGAATTTACTCCACCCAGTTATCACGGAGATATCCTCTAATTTCCCTCGAAACTGCCGAGCGCTGACATCTCAATCAGCATGTTCAAAGACGCCCTTGATCTGATCTCATCCTCTGAGGCCCTGATCACTGTGTTTCCTATTGTCCCCCCATCGATTCTGCCTCTCCGCTCTCGGAAAGCGAGGACACATGGGGGTCGCGTAATTGTATGATGATCTTAAGTGGCACGGCAGAAGAGCTCCATTCTCGGAGAGTGCAGATAATCAGGAGGACCGCCTCTAACGGTGTCTCGGGAGGAAATTGTTGTCACTTATTGGGCTGGAGGATGATAGATGGCGGGGCTGGCTGTGTGTGGATCATGGTGGCTACTTAAGACGTGGAGCAGGACTGTTGGGAGGGAGGATAAAATCATTCCTATTATTAAACGCCATTTACTGCAGCTGCTGAGAAGGGATTCACGTTGTGCCTCTCTTCTCAACTCTTCTTCTCCCTGTGGTCTTCCTGACTACAGATGGACATTTTGGTCAATTTGTCGAGCGTCAAACAGAGAAATGAAGTCAATAAGCAGATAATTATTTCTGTGTTATGGGCATTATTAAAATTCTATCAATTTTGTCTCAATGAATGTGAAATAAAACTAGTTATTTTAAATGGTAAAAGTGAATTGAAAGTGAAAGTGGACCGTATGAAAATAGCTTTCATCTATCATCTATCTATCGTTCTATCGTTCAATCAATCTATCGTTCTATCAGTCGTTCTATCTATCGTTCAGTCTGTCTGTCTATCTGTGTCATTCTATCTATCTATCTATCTATCGTTCTATCTATCGTTCTATCTATCATTCTAGTCGTCGTATCTATCATTCTATCTATCATTCTGTCAGTCTGTCCAGCTTTATGTCTAACCATCATTCTATCTTTCTATTCATCATTGTCATTCCACCTATAGTTCTATCCATTCCATTGTTCTATCTAGCATTCTGTCATTCTATCTTTAATTCTCTCTGTCTTTCATTCTGTGTATCATTCTATTTATCGGTCCATCATTCTGTCTATCCTTCTATCCATCCGTTTTGTTCTATTGGCCTACCTATCATTTTATACAGTATGTCTATCCACCGTTCTATCATTCTTTCTATTTATAGTTATATCCATCATTCTGTCTAGCGTTCATTCTTTCATTCTATCTTTCATTCTGTCTGTCTTTTTTATGTATCATTCTATCTGTCTATCGTTCTATCATTATATAATTCTCTCTATTGTTCTGTCTATCCATCATTCTATCTATCGTTCTGTCTGTCTGTTCTGTTTATCATTTTATCTATCCATGCTCTCAAATAGACTATTATTGAGTATTTTCATATAAGGTTGTTCTTTTGAACTTTCTATTTGTCAAAGAATGCTCAAAAAATGCATCACCGTTTCCACAAAAATATTAAGCAGCACAGCTGGTTTTAACATCGATAATAATAAGAAATGTACACAAAATCAACATATTAGAATGATTTCCAGATTAATGGCTGCTGAAAAGCTTTGACCGACCTCACAGGAATAAATAACATTTAAAACTATTTAAATAGGAAACAGTTATCATTATATAATTCTCTCTATCTATTCTGTCTATCCATCATTCTGTCTATCGTTCTGTCTGTCTGTTGTTCTGTTTATCATTTTATCTATCCATCATTCTGTCTTTTTTCTATCACTCTATCTGTCCATCATTCTAGTGATGTCTAGTCTAGTATTCTGTAATTCTGTCTTTCCTTCTCAGTTTTTTTGCTCAATGTATCGTTCTATCTATCCATCTTTATGTCTATCCATTGTTCTGTTGATCTTTCTATCTTTTCTCTGTTCTGTTCTGTCTATTTTATCTGTCATTCTATCTGTCTTGCATAATTCTATATATTCTATCTATCATTCTGTCTGTCTGTTTATCATTCTGTTGGTCATTCTATGTGTCTGTATATCGTTCTATTAGTCTATAGTTGTATCTTTCATTCTATATGCCTGTCTCTCATTCTGTCTGTCTGTCCATAATTCAATCTGTCATTCTATCTGTCTATCTATCATTCTATCTGTTGTTCTATTTGTAATACAGTCGTGGCCAAAAGTTTTGGCAGTGACATAAATTTTGTGTTTTGCAAAGTTTGCTGTTTCAGTATTTGTAAATTATTTTTCCACATGTGTCTATGGTATACTGAAAAACAATGATAAGCATATCATACGTTTTAAAGGCTAC